>NC_044291.2:3626395-3721395 GCF_004027225.2 Strigops habroptila
CTTTTGCATTTAAACCTTGGGGAAAACTTGCTGTCCTTGGTCAGATTAATGCAAGAAAGGCTGGGGATTTTGAATATTAATTTAAGGCTGGATGCATAGTGTCATTTTGGACAAAGCCCTTTAAGTTTTGGCCTGTTCATGGAAGTAAATGATGCAGAAATCGCAGCAACTGTACCAAATTATTCTACTGGAGATTTTGGCCTGGCATCTCGCAGCATCAGGGGAGCAGAGTGGGATTGCTGCTGTGAGATGGGGAGGGTGGATGAGTTTTGTTGCAGAAATGCAGCTGGGGAAAACCAGCTGGAATAGAGCACAGGAAACATGGACTGAGAAGTGGTCCAGAAGCAAAAAGGAGAAACAACAGAACTCATTCATGAGAAGGGAAGGGAGCTGGAGGGGATTAAAACCAGAATGTTTTTACACACACTGACACCAGAGCAGAGGAGGAATAAGATAAACAGGAGGAGACACTCACCAAAACAATACAGAAAAATCATCTCTGTGTTAGCAGCACCACAGTGAGTCCAAGGGGAAGGAGAGGGCAAGGGATGGACTGTTCCCAAAAGAGCCATGCTGGCTCTGCTACAGCTGGGATGGGTGCAGGATTCCCTTGGTTGGGAATCATCTCCCTTCCTGCCATGGGGACCCCTGAGTGTAGCATCACCCTCCCTGGCCGGAGCTGTGCCAGGGCTGTCCCCAACACACGTGTGCCAAACAGGGGATGTGCCGGGACCATGCGTGGTGTTGTCAGACCGTGCTCATCTGTGGACCTCTGAGCAGGCAACAGAAATAATTCAGAGAGCTGATGAGACATTTTTATTATTCCCATGAAATTGTATGGAATTATAGTTTTAAATGGAGGGGACAGGTTTAAAACGTGTATTTTAGAGCCAAATTAACGCTGTGCTTTCTGGAAGGTTGGCCAGTCAGGGGGTCACCTCCTGCTGTGCGTGGGGTTTAGGACACGGAGGGTGGGATCTGTTTGTATGGAGCGGCTGCTGTTCCCGGCTGGCACCAGCAGCAGCATTGCTGGTGCTCAGCTGCGTGTGTGGCAGCTGTGAATGGTGCTGCCACGTCTGGTGCAGCCTGTTTGGAGCAGAGATGGGCACACACGGGACAGACTATCCAGAGCATGAATACCTGCTCCTGAACAGATTTAAAGAGGTTAATTGGGTTGGGATGTACATGGTTGAAGTACGCTTCTAATGGGAACGTTGAATCAAGAAGCAACGGCTCTAGTGATTCTTGTACTACTGTAATTAGTTCTAAACTTTCTTTTTGGCACTGTTGGAAGCAGCTTGGCACCGTGCCTGCATGACCTGATTAAACTTACAAATTGTCAGCCTTGATCTATAGGATGCAGAAGAGATTGCTGACGGAGCATCGCTTCAGAAATTCTCCATTTAAAACAAATATTAGATTTAAAATGTTCCCAACAATACAATGCAAAACTACTGTCGATTCTAAACACACACTCGGTATCTCAGTGTCGCAATAGCAGCCAAATCCCTGCATGGCAAGGGGAAGTTTAGTTCCTTCTTACCTATCCCACCTGTGTGGAGCTGGAGAGCACGGGCATGCATGGAAGTGTCTGCATCCATGGGATTTGTGCCAGTGGGAGCCAGAGCCCATCCCTGTTTTTTGCCTGAAGTCCCCAGTAGTTGAGGAGCAAATGACACTTTTTTCCCCAGGCATTTTAAACCAATGCTTGGACCTCATAGGAGGGATGGATATGGGTGGAAGTCTCTATAAGAGTAACATGGTGCTTAGATCCATTTGGAAGGAAATGAGAAGCAAATCAATTACTTCCAAATAAATAATGCACATACTTTTACCACACATGCATCAAACTTATATAATGTATAAGATAATGAGCATGCATGAATGAATGTGCGTAGATGTAGCTATGTCCTGGAAAACAAATAGAAGATGTATGTCTCTGTACTCATGTGAATACTCTGTTATACTTACAATGAAGGGGTTAAAAATTCTGCAGGGTCCTTTAAAAGCCTTGGGAAGATGTTCCTGCTCTGTATCAGAACCGAGAGTGTCCTACAGCACTGCCATCATCCCATGGCACCTGCTTGGGCTGTGTTTTGCAGGGCAGGGTGCCCATCGGGGTACACCGCAGGGATGGATGCAGGGCCATGGCAGGGCTGGTCCCCGTGGCCCCATGGGGCAGGAAGCCTCCTCGCAGGCGTGCAGCGAGCGGGCAGCGGCCGGGCAGATGCGAGAAATACTGACTGTGTTTTCTCTTGTTCTCTCTTTTCTGCCCAAGGTTTGAGCATCCGAGGAGCCCAGGAGGAAGACCCTCCCGATCCCCAGCTAATGAGACTAGACAATATGCTTCTGGCAGAAGGAGTCTCAGGTCCGGAGAAAGGTGGGGGATCGGCGGCAGCAGCTGCAGCCGCAGCAGCCTCTGGAGGGTCTTCAGATAACTCTATTGAACACTCAGATTACAGAGCCAAATTGACCCAGATCAGACAAATCTATCACACAGAGCTGGAGAAATATGAACAGGTCAGACATCAGCCTCTCAGTTGTACGTGTACCTGTCGCTGCTCTCCTCCACACCTCTGCTTGCGAGCGCCCGCCGCTGCCCGGCTCCAGACCACATCCCTACTCCCTTTCCCTACCCCTTTCCCCTGTAAAGAGCCATGCTTGGAGTCCACTGGGCTTCGAGGAGCCTCTCACTAGACCAGGACGCATGTCTTGCATGTCTGAGTGTTTTCTGTTGTCTGTAACCACATAAAGCAACACCCAAGCCCATGTTTCTCCCCTTTGAGCCTGCTCAGACAGGGAGAGAGGAGGAGAGTTGTCTGTCACTTGGTGCTGCTTCTGTGCCCTGTGATGAAGTGTTGCAAGGCTGGGTCTGGTGGCCTGGGGAGTGCAGGAGGGTGAGGGCAGTGCTGGTGATCTCAGCCCACGGGCTGCTGAGGGTGTTGCAGGGGAGCAGGCAGTGAGGTGCTGGCACAGCACCTGGCCAAGGCATAGGGAGGTTCTGCTGTGGATAGGGAATACGGAGGTCCCAGTCTGGGTGGACACCGGCACTTGGTGGCTTTGTTTGGAGTGAAGAGAGTGCTGCAGAGACCCATGGGTGTATATACACTGCTGGGACCTGGTGACCTGCCACATTTGCCATGCTGGTGGTCCTGGGAGAGTTTGCCATGTGCTGCTGGATGCAGCGTGGCTTCTGCCCGTGGGGTACAGGCAGCAGCACCCCAGTTTCCCTGTAATCCGCGGGAGAGAGTGCTCTGCCTTTGCTCTTTTCTGGTTTTGCAATGAACAACAGCATCAGAGGAGACATGGGAGGGAGGAAAGGCACGAGACCCCTGGCCCTTACAAACCTCAAGCGATGTCTTCATTTTCCCCTCCCAGAGGTGTCCTAATAAAGCTTGTAAACCCTGAGCCTAATCAGCTCAGCGAACCTCATCAGCTGGTGGTTTCCTCAGCTAAGCCGGGGCAGTCCTGCACTTACCCCCAGCCCATCACGGCAAAGCATTGGGCTGTGCAGACCAAAACCACACAAGAGAGACAGAGGCAGCAATAAAACCACTCAAAACCACAAGGGCAAGGAGAGGAGTGCACCGAGGTGCCTGGTTCCTTCCCAGCCCTGTGCTCTGCCTCTGCATCCTTCTCCTCCTGCATCCCCAGTGGGAAGCAGGGCCTGGCTGCCTCGATAACTCTTTATTTTGGAGCTTCCCTTTTTTCTTGTGAAGACCCTCTAAAAGGTCCCTGGCTACTTTGCTTAGGTTTTTTATGCCACCAGAAACAAAGGCATGGTGGGTGACAGGCCATGCTGACACAGCCATCTGGTGCCCAGCGGGCATCAGCAGTGGATGGAAGTGATGGGATGCTGGGGAGTGGGTATGGGGCACCGGTGGAGTGTGGAGGAGGAGTTGGGGGATGGCACCTACTGGCACAGCATGCAGCATCCTGCTGCGGATGCTGGCAGGATTGTGGCCTGGGTGGTATGGGGCTGGCATGGTTCAGGTGATGGTGGCATGGTGTGATTCAGGTGATGGTGACGTGGTGTGTTCAGGTGCTCGTGGTGTGGTGTGGTTCAGGTGCCAGGGGCATTGCCTTGTCTATGCTGCCTCTTTCGCTGTGTTGTTCAAGTGGTGAACAAATAACTGAGCAAATACTGACAGGGTCTTTGTGCAAATCACACACCCTCCAAGGAACCTAAACATCCTGCAAGGCCTCTTGGGCTCTCCTTGTGCTGCAGACTCCTGGTGTGCAGCCTGTAGTGCCAGGATGGGGATGGCCATTGGATTAATGAGCACCATCCAGCAGGAGCATGTCTTCTAAAGCCACAGGGACACAGGCTGCAGGTAGATCTGGGGCCAAAGCAACTGCAGGTCGGTGCTTGCAGCTGTTTCCTGGCAAGTGTCCTTTTCCTCTAATAAGTTTAATGATGTGGGGGAAGCAGGAGCATTTTTAGCCCTGTAGCTCCATTTACAAAGGTTTCGGTTGAAATGTCACAGCCATCCGTCCACACCACGGGAAACTTTGGAGGATGCTCAAGTGCTGCTGCTAAGGAGAAGGAGGGAGAAGTGGAGCTGATCAGAAACATGTACACTTCCCTGTTGATCCTGACACCCAGCCACATCTGCTCTACAGAAACATGATCATTTCCCCAGCCTGGCAGCAAACTGTCTCCTGCTGGTTTGTCTCAACACAGCCAAGAGGCAGCCAGGACTTTGCATCTTTGCCTCCAGAGATGGCAGGTTCTGGAGAGGTGGGTGCCCTCCTGCAGCTCAGCTCCACGCAGGGACACCCGCCTTGTGCTGGAGCAGCTCCTGCCACCTCTCCTGTGGTCCCGCTGCAGCAGGAACCAGAGCAGCTTCCTGGAGATGCTTTCCCGGCAGAGTTTGATCCTGATATTTGTTGCCAGTTAGGGGAATGCACTCAGGGAGAAAAAAAAAAGAGGGAGAAAGAGAAATGGAAAGTGTGTCACGCCATCACACAGCTCTCCCCTCGCCGTGCGCCGCGAGAAATGGCCGTACACAGGCAGCTCCTTCCATAATTTACAGCTACTATAATAGAGATGACATATTGAAAGCTATCTTCTATAATTACACTGAAATACATTTTTTGCTGTAGGCAAAAGTACTGGAAGGGTCCCAGGTCTCCCGGAGCAGCTGGGAACCTGCTTCTTTTGAGTTCACAAATGTCTTCTGAATTCACCCCAAATTGGGGTGAAGTGTGGCTGCTCAGAAGCCACCACCAGCCCCACGGAGACTGTTTTGGGCCATTTCCTCTCTTTTTCTTGCGCTTGTCTGAGGAGTCTTGATAAAGCATTAAGGCTTAGCAGGAGCATCCCCGCTCCTACAAGGTTTCTGAGCGGGTTAACAAGGCCATCACTTATAACCTGACATTATTAATAATGTCTCAGGCACCAAGCAGAGGTCTGAAAAATAGAACTGAAAAAGGGATCGAGTAGCTTGGACGCTATAAATAAACAAGAGAAAACAAGACAAAGCATCAGAGTCTTCTGAGCTTACTTCCACTCTGCTGCACTGAAGTGAGTCTGCAGATGGGAGGTGCTGGTGAAGATACCTTAAAACCAGGCTCTCTAGTTGTAACCAAAGGAACTCTCACCAAGCAATTCAAGCAAATTCAGGGAAAGATTTTTGCTTCTTGAGAGCAAGAAACTAATTTTAGCTTTGAAACATCCAATTTTGGATGCTATATTCATGGAAAAATATTTCTCCTAGAAAAGACATATCTGAAAATATTTTTAATACAACAGTTGCCATTTTTACTGCACTTTAAAAATGAACTGCCTGGATCTTCACATAAGGGGCCACATGGCAAGCTGTGTGTCTGAGATGTTCTTTGGATTCAGGTGTATCTTTGGCATGGTCAGAGCTACTCTCCTGTCTCAAGGAGAGAGTTGCTGTGTTTTGGTACCGACGTTACCTTACCTCTGTGCATCATTTACCAGTGACCCAAAGCTGGTGCTTTGGCTGCTGGTCAGATGGCTGAACCCAACCTTTTGCATGGTAAGGTTGTCCAGGCAGCTTGGTAGGTGACACGCAGGAAGGATGCGGTCTCGGTGCAGTGGTGCTGGTGGGAGCTTAGCTGCTCGAGATCTCCAAACAGAAAGAAAGAAAATACACAGATGGGAAGCAGGGATGAAACGTGTTGAACTCCTTAACCTGGAGCTCAGAAAGGCTTGAGGAAGTCTTGGCATGGAGTGGTGGTGAGCTGGCAAAGGGTGCCTGCACCAAGGCTCGCCAAGCCTCGCCAGAGCGCTGCCTCCAAACGGGTGCTGCAAGGATGTAAATTAGCCTGTAATTTACTTTCAGTAGTGTAAAGAAAAAAAAAATCACTTTGCCTGAAGTGTATGCATCTTTCTTAAGGGTGTACCCAGATTTTAATTATCTAAATGTAAATACTTAACGAATTTTACTTAGAGTAATGAGCTAAAGTGCACACTACATAAATGAGATGTTCTAATTAATCATGTATGAACTACTGGTTTAAAGAAAAGCTATGTGAATTCTGCGAATGTTGGGCTATTGCCAAATTGCTAATCAGCATTTGCATTCATAGATGGCTTCACTTAGTAAGTTGTGAGACGTTCAGCAAATGTTATAGGAAATTATGAGTTTTTAGATGCATAAACTTTTCACTTTTAACTCTTTCCCTCACACCGTCTGTTGAAACACAGGAGAATCCCCAAAAATGGAGTTGTCAGACAAATTATGTGGATGTTTTTCACCCAGGCTTTAGAGGGAAAAGGAAAGCTAGAGTCAAATGTCTATGAAAAGTATATGGGGTTTGGATGAGATACTTCCTCCATGTGATTTACTGGCTGCTGAGCATCATGCTTATCACCCTCTACATTACATGTATGAGAGTGAAATCTTGTGGCCTTACTTAGCCATGACCACAGCCCCATGGTGTGTTAGGAGGGCTGATCCTCACACAGCCCGTGTACAGACTTCCCATGGGCACCAGCCTTGCACACATCCACCTTCACCTGATGAGGGTCCTGGGAACCCAGAGCAGTTTGCCTTGGCTGCCTGCAGACCCCAGCCCCTCACCTCATCCCAGGGCTCTATTGTGACAGGCATAGATTTGTGCCCAAAATGTGTTCCAATACCAGGCTAGCCCCAGGAAGGGATGAATCCTGTGGCCATCACGCAGCTCTGTCCAGCAGACAGCAGCCCTGGGGTTGTTTTTGAAAGAGACAAGCGAGACATAAATCAGCAGAGCTGGTGGCAGCTCCCAGCCTGCATGGGGGAAGCTGGGATGCCAGTGTGACAGCCGTGTGGTCATGGGGAGGCTTGGATCAGGTGGCATCTGTTGATGATGCAGCCTGGAGAAGTTTATATCATTATGTCCATTCACCTGTGTAGTCTGGGACTGATAATTGATGGCTTTTCCTCGTGCTTTCCCTCCTTCAGTGCTTCTTTCAGGCTCAGGCACGGCTTTGCTGAAACCCACCTCTAAGGGGACACACATAGAAAGGTCCTCATCGGCTGCAGGGTGTTAACCCCCTGCCTGGGCTTGGTGGGTTACAGCCCTTCCCAGGTTTTGCTCACTTGGCTGCTGAGTGTGTGCTGGTCCCTGCTTACATCCTCCTCCTGCCGCAGTCATTACATGCACCGATACCAGCCTCTCCTCTCCACCATGGTCTGGCTGGGAATGTGGGGATGTTGAAAGGGATAAGCATGGAAGGAGCTGTGCTGTGGTTTCTCAGCTCCCCTGGCTGTTGCAAGACAGTCCTGGGTCTTATTAACAGGGTGTGTGTGATCTGCTCCTGTGGTTGTGCACATGCAGAGGGGACAGGGCCATGTGAGGGTCCCCCAATCCCTTCCCCAGCACTGCCTTCCCCCCAACAGCCAGGCCTCAGTTTGTGTCCTTGTGGGATGGCACAAAACAATTTCTAAACCTCTCCTTCCTTTGCAGGCATGTAATGAATTTACCACACATGTGATGAACCTTCTCAGAGAACAGAGCCGGACACGTCCCATTTCTCCCAAGGAGATTGAAAGGATGGTGGGCATCATTCATCGAAAATTCAGCTCCATCCAGATGCAACTCAAACAAAGTACTTGTGAAGCAGTAATGATTTTAAGATCAAGGTTCCTTGATGCCAGGTAAGTTAGAGGCGAGTGCCCTGGCTCTTTCTGGGGTGCAAGGGGCAATTGCTGGGAGAGCCTGTGTCCCCTCATGGATAGGGATGGGCTGGAAAAGACTGCTCTTGCCCAGCAAACACTCAGGGCCCTTGCCCTTCACACAGCAGCTGCTGTGAAAGGGAAGGTTCCTGCACAGAGCTTTCATAAACAGCAGTGTCTTTTCTACATATCGTAGTGCAAAGACCGGGCTTGTTTACCCAATGCTTGTTTGCCCTGCTCATCTGGGGGTCACATCGGATTTGTGCACAGGGCTCTTTTGTCACCCCAGCAGTTCTTTCACTGGCTGCCGGTACCGCTGTCTCGCAGCATAAGGCCAGCCTTGCAAAACACTGACCCTTTAATGGAAGAGCCAAGTTCTCTGGGAGGGACGTGCCCACGGGCTGCGGCTGATGCTGGGTCAGCAGCTGCACACACCCAAGGTAAGAAGGACAATGATGCTTCCGAAAGCCAGGTCTGCTGGCCTGGCTCCCAACAAGCTGTTGCCTGACTGGGGCACAGGAGAAGGCAGCACCCTTGGACACTTTGTGCTGCTACACAGCACACCAGCCTCCAAAGCAGGCTGCGAGGAAGCAGGCTATGAGGATTAGGAGGGGGCCTATGGGCACAGCCAGATTGGTTTAGGAGCCCTGATGAGGTGGGATATGGATCCCCAGCCCCATGCCTTCCATAGGGCTTCCTTGGCATCTGGTAGAGCAGGCGCTGAACCCGGCGGAGCAGGGAGGAGCAGTAGGCACCATGCAGAGCCTCCCTTCAGCAGCTCGCTCCTGCTTCACACCTGAAAGCTGCGAGGAGCTAAACAAGAGCAAAATAATTTTATTAACAAGGAGGTCACTGGCAGGTGTGGCAAATTAGGGTAATTACAAACAGTTGGAGGAAATGTCTATGGAGAGCTCCAGTAACTGCGAAAGGTAAAGCTTGCAGATGCACATTTTAAAGTGATTTCTTTAAAAAGGAGGAAGGTAAATAAGGGAAAATGAGCGGAAGCACAGTAATGAGATAAACATAGCTCTAGGGAGAGAGTCTGCCTGCTCCAGGATACAGTGTAGTTAGCAGCATCGTGATACTGCTGGAAGAGAGCGCTGGGGATTGTGCTCGGCTGCCTGCTGGCCTCGGGCGCAGGCAGTTTGATTGCAACCAGCCCTGAGGGGAAGGGAGCTCTGAAGGAAATGTTTAACCGGTGCTTTCGAGGGGATGTTCTGGGGAGAAGGAAAGCAGCCGATGTTGGCTCGGAGGGAAGGCACCGCAGCTGCACCGATGCTGCTGTGGTACCCTGGTTGGTGAGGGTGCAGCATCGGGCCGGCTGCCTGTGTGCGAGGGGATGCGCTGCTCCTCTCAGTACCTGTCCCTTACAGCATGAGAGCCTGGGCCCTGCTGAGCCCTCGGCAGGAGGGTGCACAGATGGGTCTCCCTCACAAAGCCCTGAAAGCCACTTGCTCACAGAAGCCAATTAGCTCAGCGAGTGCTACGTGAGGACACGGTGGCAGTGAGGCCACCCCATCCTTTTCTGCTGTGCTCATCCAGAAGCCCCGGCTGACCTGCTGCTAACGGGAAGAGGTTCCTTAGGCTGCTGTCAGCACGGAGTGACTTAATAGTGGAGGTTCAGGTGGGGTTGCATGCTTGGGTGCAGAGGTGCTGCATGCAGGCAGCCCAGCTCAGTACCCTTCCTTCACATTTTGCTTCATTGTGTTTTCTGCCACAGCATACAAATGCAGGGTGAAGCCCACGTGGAGCTGGATGGCATGAACCAGAAGCAGCATCCAGACTCTTACAGGGCTGACCTAAAGGGATTGGGGGTACTGAGGCAGTGCTGTTGTGTTGCTATGTGCTGCAGCACAGGCATGTGAAACAAGGGGTGCTTCCACCCAACTGACCCTGCCAGAGACCTGTTTGCATCTGGAAGAACAGCTGTGGTTTTCTTTTCTTGTTTCAGACGGAAAAGGCGTAACTTCAGTAAACAAGCCACGGAAATCTTGAATGAGTATTTCTACTCCCACCTCAGTAACCCCTACCCCAGTGAAGAAGCCAAAGAAGAGCTGGCAAAGAAATGCAGCATCACGGTATCGCAGGTAAGCAGGTCCCGGCCCCTGTGCTCTGCATCCCAGGCATTGCTTTGACCTCCCAGCTCCCCTTGCAAAGCTGCTGTCTCCCTCTGGGCTCTGGGATGTGCTTCCAACAGAGGTGTGCCATATGGAGCAGGTCCCTGCACGATGCACTGTTGTAATCCCTTCATATTTGCAATGTTGACCATGCAAGATCAACAGGGTGATGGAATGCAACTAAGCTCTGCAGGAAAGGCAGCGTGCCTGCAGGTGGCTGAGGTTGTGCTGGAGTACAAAGGTAGAATTAAAAGAGCAGTAAGGTTAGCACTCTACTTTAAGTCATCTTTCTCTGCACAGTCAGTAAGATTCTTGCTGAGCCTTACTGCCTGTTATGAATTCATTACAACTTGCCATTATTTCAGGGGAAGGCCAGTTTATTGACAAACGTATAATCTATCTCTATAGATCAGAATTTCTTTGATTGCTGGAAGTTGTTTTTCTAAGCCAGCCAGAAATTCAGCCTCTCAATACACTGAAGTGACATCAGTGGTTTCTCTCGCAAAAATGTATTAGGCAGATTTCCTCCTTTTATCACATGTAACAGATGTTACTGTGAAGTTAATGTGAGAAAACCAGTGTCTCCCTAATCAGAAATGTGCACTGTTGTTGGCTACAGCTGCCAAAATACCTTTGCAGCTCTGGACTGGGGTCTTGCAGCAATGTTCAGGCCCATGACACTGCTCCATCGAGCTTTCCTTCACTTTTCTTCACCAGATAGTTCAAAAAGCAAAACAACACTTTGCATTTCTTGTGGCCTGTACATTTGATAGAAACCCAGATTATTCACACAGCAAATCCGGCTCATACGGCTTGGGGAAGGTTGCTCTTGGGTGGCAGGGAAAGCTCACCAGTAGTTTCCAAGTTCTCCCACCACCCCGCTGCCCATCGAGAGGGCTGGTGTGCCATCTCCTCCCAGCTCCATCAGCTCCACTTATCAATATTTCAGGTCCTTCAGAGGAACAATGCCTGCGGCGAATGTGTTAACTATTAATGATTGCAGGCTGCAGTATTGGCATTATTAACAATGCAACCTTTAGCTTTATAATTAAGACCCGAGTCGAGATTTACTTTATAGGTCTTCACTGAATGCATGAAAAATTCAGGCACTTTATTGAAGACTTTCAAGTAAAAGGCTGCCCAGCTCCCCAAAATTCGATATTACTTATCTGACTTTGGATGCACCCTCAGTACAAACCTGGGCAGCATAACTGCCCTCCGACATGAGAGGCCAGCAGACACGTGTGTGTGCCTTGCTTTCTGCTTGCTCATTCCTTGGCACACAGCATGTGCTGTGCTCCAGGTGGGGCAGGAAGCACCCAGTGCCAAGGAAAGGTAAGGGATGGCGACTGCTTCTCCCAGTCCATTTACAAGTGGCTGTGGTGAGGGGCAGCATATTTTAGGATGAAATTCTGCACCAAACTCATTCCCAGCTGCTGCAGATGCCTGGGACCAGCCAAACAGCCCAACTGCCTGGCACCTTGGTCCGTAGCCCTACGTCATGTTGCTGTGTCCAGTCCTCTTGGCATAAGATGGTTTATAGCAATTCCTCCAGTAAATGGTGTCCAAAACGCTTTCCACATGAGCCAAGGCAGTCTGCTGTGTAGTTGGGAGAGGCAATGCCATCAACGTCAGCTTGGAGAAACCAGAAGTTCTTCATCTCTGCTGGCAAAATGCATCTTGGAGAGGTTACATGGTAGAGTGCACAACAGACCTGCTGCAAAGAGATGTTTTCAACCAGCAGACGGTGAATTGTGCCTGGCAGAGAAGGAGTTAGTGATGCCACAGAGTGGACAGATAAAAAGCTAGATCTAGATAAGGCTGAAGTGACTGAAGGAAATGAGATGGAACATTTGAGAAGCCATAACTGATTGCTTCTAGTGCTAATAGATCTGATTTCTTTCTTAATTGGTTGTTTGATAAGATTTAATGTATATGTTCTAAATGAAATAAAAGGCAGGCAGATGGTCCAAAAATGTAGCAGCAGCAGTAAGCCTATGACGTGAATATAGGTTTGTCTCTTTAATATTTGATAAAAGCATGAATTAGTTGTTTCTTGAATCCATTAGGAAGTCTGCGTGAGCGATGGGAGTAGCTGCATTGTGTCCCCTTTAGCATCCCGAGCTTTGCAGGGTGACATTTTCTAGGCTGGAGCCAGGGCAGTGCTGGGCACACAGCCTGGGCACACACTGCCAGAGGTGCAGGTCTGGGGCCATGGCTGGAGCTACAGTACTTTTACAAGTACTGTAAAAGGCTGGGAAAACCTCTGGATGATGGGAAAGCCTGAACACGGGGCAATACATCATCCGATGGGAGAGGAGCATGTATGTGAGAGAGGGAGTGCCTGTGATCAGCTGGTTGCTTAAGTTCCTGATAGATCTGCTGTCACAGCTAGAAAATGTGAACACTATGGATATCCTAATCTTTGATTTTCAAAGGCATTTCCAAAGGCTGCACAGTGGGACTGCAGGGTTGGTATTTACGAGGTCAAACTGGGCTGGAGTTGTCTTTCTTTGTACTGAAAAATGTATGTATTTTTGAGGCCATGTAGCAGAAAAGCTCTGAGCAAGCACTGTAAAATAGCCCAGTGCACAGTGCTGTAGTGGTTGGCAGCAGAAGTCAGAGGATGCAATCCAGAAATCAGGGGTGAATTGAGCAGTCTTTTCAAATACTGGCAGGAGTAGCATCGCATGGGGTAAGCAATGGCATCCAAGCGAGTGACTGAGCTACACCTCGCTCTGGGCTTCCAGGAAAATTCCCTGAGCACACGTATTTCCAGGCTGGACCAGGAGTCCCTCAGCCATCACCATGCCTGGCACTGTGCCCTATTTGCCTCCCATGCTACAAACGCCCTGGAGCTGCAAAAAGAGCTGGAAAATGGCGGGGGAAAACCCATAAAGTTAACAGATGGCTTTCCAAACTCCTGGAGGTTACAGTTGGTGTTTGATGAAGAGGCTTTGTCCTTCTCCTGGCTGAGCCAGGCTTTCCCGGTAGCCTCTCCTAACGATGATCCAAGGAGTTTCTTCCTTGTACTGTCAGTGCCTTGTAAATGCTGGGGGCAGATTCATGGCAGAACATTTTCTCCGTCAAACACTTAATTAGTGAGTGTTTTGGGTCGTCCTCCCCCCAGATGAAGCAGCTCGCTGGAAATCTTGCTGCCATAGCACTTCACCGAGCTGCAAAGAAAATTGTCTCCCGGAATCATTTAGTTGCAGATGGGAGATAGATGGTTTCAGTTTTGATATCGGTGTTTAAAATAATATGCAGAGAAGGTTTTTCAAGAAAAGCATAAAGACAAACTATTTATTAGGATGAACACCTCACACAATTTCATTTTTAAGAGTAGGGAAAAGGTAATTCTAAGGAAAAAAATGTCCTTAACGGTGAACATCGTCGGCTGTAATTCAGAGCTACCCGATCAGCACGTGTTGGAGGGAGATAAACTGTATCATCTGTTCTCCCCTTACCATGGCTGCAAGGCTGATGTTTTATACTTTTGCAGATGAGCCTCTTTCAGGGTGTCATGAACAACTATCAGTCTATCATATGGGCTATAGAGAGGGCATAGTCATTGCTGAAAGCATGTCAGTGGATTACAGCAATAAAATTTTTCACTGCTTCAAACAAAAGAAGGATGTGGTTGACAAGGGAATATATTTACTGTTCTTTTAAATAAAGAATGCGGGAGCTGGTTTTCAATGCCCCTCCTGCCCCTGCTACTTCAGAGCCTGGGTCTGTTCCTGCAAGCAGCTCGATAGGGAGAGCTGTGGATATATAGGCTCTTAGCCCTTCACTTCATATGGGAAGCAAGTTAAAAGAGATGCAAGCTTAATTAAATAGTTTCTGGAGGTAAAACTCTTAGGTTTAGATCATGTACCATAATTGTGCCACATTGGTTTTCAAAATTTTCTATTTTGTGCCATTTGATTACGTGTGGAACATAACTGTGTGCTACAAATGCTTGGAAACACAATGGAAAAATGACTGTGATCCATAAATGTGTAATTCACTAATTTCAGCAGTGATGCTCTCGTGTCAGCTGCATCTTCTGCAGAATGAGCACTGATTTATCCCATGAAAGCAGCCAGTGCACAGACACGAGGCAGGCCTGCCTCGTCCCAAATCCCACATTAGGCATCTTGATGATTTAAGTAATAATTTATTGTCTTTTTATTTAACATTGCAATTAACATGATAAATAAGTGCAACAGTATTGTTTGAAATGTAATATACAATTAAGCCCAATTAATTAATTGGCCTTCAATGATCAGGAGGAGAAAGATGTTCATTGTTTTTTTTATGCGAAGAGATAGTTTGTTTTGATGAAAAATGTGTTGTGAAGCAGCTTGCAATGGAGACAAGTTTCATTTTTAGGGTAGGCACAGGGTGTGTGAGGAGCCAAGGAGGTTCTTCCCAGTCCTGGTGCTGACTGGGAGCAGCCCAGCACCAGCTCCAGCATCCCAGCCCTCCCCTGGGCAGGGTGAGGTGTGCTCTGGGCAGGCAGGGGAGGGTGCAAGCAGCCAGCACAGCCCCACAGGAAGAACTCCACAGTGGTAAATCCAGCCTAAATCCTGCTCAGCACTGCTTGAGCAGTGACCTGCTCCCATCCTGGGCACATCCAGCCGCCCATGTCAGCCGTGCACGCCTGGCTGCTGCCAGAGCCCTGTGCATCCCCGGGCCATGGCACGCTCTGCTGCAGCATCTCACTGATGTGAGCAAAGTGTCCTTTGGCCAGGAGGCAAAGGGACCTGGGATGTGACTGCAGAAGCCTGGAGGGTGCTGTGGTTTCCCGGGATGCCGTGCTCTGCCGGTGCACAGGGCGCGCGCTTTGGTCTCACAAATAGTTTAACATTTCTGGGTATTCATTTAGATGTGGTGTGCGGGTTAAACATAACGTACGATCGCTGCTCCTCTCATTGCTTCCAATTAAACCTTGCTTGTTAGTTTAACCTCTAGGTAATCCCATCAAACAATTGATGTCAAGGAAACACTGCCCACAGTGGCTCTGGATGAGTGGCCATTAATTTTAATTGCCTTGATATTAAAGATTAAGAAGTATTGGGACTAGCAGAATGGAAACGATCTGATGTCAAGCAAATCCACTCGTTGAGGCTTCCCCAGGCTGCTGGTGATATTAAAATTTTACTGTGAGAATTAAATAAACCTTTATTAGTGATGGCTGTTGTTTGATTGGTCCAGGGGCGTGCATAAACAGAGGGGTCTGCACACATCCATGGACAATACAGTTGATGTACAGAGATTCCTCAATTATGAAACTGTTAATAAAGCATAATCTGATTGTCCACAATAATTATTTGCTAGGTTTCATTAATGTATTATTGCTTCTTTGACTGACAAGGTAATATTAAGTGCAATATATAGAATACGGTGGAGTATTACCTAGGGAATAGAATGTATAAGGTACCTTGCGTATTACTGTTAAAAGCTAGAGGCTTTTCATTAATTGTGTTTAAACAAAAGCTGTGCTACATAAAATACAGCAGGATTTGTATCCTGCCTGCAGTGGGGTGCCCCACCGGGCACTGTGGTGGAGCATGGGATGGGAGAGGTGCTGCAGAGCTGCCGTGGCTCATGGGGCAGCGCAGGACCCCAACCCTGGCCTCACACCGTGCCCAGGGGCTGGGTGATAACCACTTGTGTTATTGCTGGTCCCCTTTCCTTTACCTCTGTGTTGTTGCAGATGCTCTTTTGTCTCATTAGCCATGCCTGTCGTCCGTGTTACAAACTGCGTTTGTAATTTAGGAGCTCTGTTACAGCAGCTGAAGTTAAACAAAGCCACTGAGAAAGATTGTACCAACTTTTCTGAGTGGCTCCAGCCGTGACCTCTGTGCGGGTTAATAGTTGGTGCCCCATGAACCATCTTGGCTTCAGTACAGTATCTTCAAAGGGAGATGACAAAGTGGCTTTTCAGCCATTATTGATTTATATGATTCCTTTCATTTTCAGCCGACCAAACACGATTCTATGAGTGGGCTGCCAAGGTTGTTCCAGCCCAAAAATAAAGAACAATTGCTCTCACTACCTGCTCGCCCTCACTCAACCGGACCTTGGTCCCCCTTGAGCAGCTCTCGGGGTCTTGCACTGATTTTGTTGACAAATGGCTCATAGTAGCAGGAGAGAATGCTGTACTAAATGCTACAGCAAGCTCCAGGATATGTGTCATCATCAAAGAGTCACCCCTCATGCATCACTTTGCCAACAGAGAAGCAGAGCCAGATCACACTCATATCCATAGTAATATTTAACAGCTTCTTGGTTACTGCTTAGTTAACTGGAGTACCCAGCAGATATGGTTTGGGGGCTGGGACATGTGCATTTGCTAGACCAAACCTGACATCCCAAAGGGATCACGCTTTGCCAGGTCAGGCGCTTTGTGTCCTTCACCCTTCCCACTTCTCTCCACTGCAGGTGTCCAACTGGTTTGGCAATAAGAGAATCAGGTACAAGAAGAACATCGGGAAGTTCCAGGAAGAAGCCAATCTCTACGCGGCAAAGACGGCTGTGACCGCAGCGCATGCCGTGGCTGCGGCCGTCCAGAACAACCAGACAAACTCCCCCACCACACCAAACTCTGGTACGTACCTGCCTTGTGTTAAAGCATCCTGAAGGGCAGTCCCTAAAGGATGCTGCCCCAGGGAGTCCAGTCGGGCTGCAGCTCCCTAGCAGACCTACTTGTGGTACCAAGCCCATGGACCTCCAGGCTGGACCATTGCAAGGGCTGAGCGCTGCTGTAGGTGGTCTCAATGGTTTCAGTGGTGAAGCTCCTGCAGCCTCACAAGGGAGCAGAGCAGGGCCCTCATTAATTCCTGCAATGGTAACGTCTGCTTGGGCTTCTGGCAGCTTCTTTGTTTCTATAGATATTTTTAAGTTTTTTCTCATTCAATGAAAATAACCTAAATTGAGGCAGAGCTCCAAGTCTGGTTTTGTAAGAACCATTAAATTTATTGTCACAATAAGAACAAAACAGAGGAATATTTTAGCATGCACTAATTAGAATTTAAACTCCAGGTTGCTTGAAATGAAGTTGATATTTTTATATATAGAAATCTAACAATGCAGCTTTTATTTTGGAGTTGCTCCACCACATGTTCTTCTGCAGTGTTTAAAAATTACCTCGCTAGTGTGTTGCTGACATTTTGCAAATCTAAGCATTAAATTAGGAGGGGGAGCGTGTAAAGAGGAAGTCACTTTTTTGGGCTCCAGAGGCAGAGGTTTCCACGAAACACAGATGTGTTTGACACTATTTTATAGTGAAGTTTTCCTGCGACTTAGTTGTAGACAACTTTTAAAGAGTATAAAGATCCATGGGGAAAAAAAAAACCTTTAAAACAAAAGTAAGAAAAAGGTTCCTCCTCTGACGGTAATAAATCAGGTAATTAGAAATTGCCGTTTCCTTGTGAAGGAGACATGAAGCACAGACCCAAAATGAGTTTTTCTCCGAGTGTTTGGAAATAGCGTCTCACGATGGAGCAATCCACCGGAGGAAAGCTCTCGACATGAAAACCTGTTGTTGTACAGGCTGCTCTTCCAGAGGGAAAAGCTGACCTGGGTTGCACGGGGCTTCCAGCTTTCCCAGCTCCCGGGTGGCAGCCAGTGCTCGCCGTGCACCAGGGCCAGCAGCTTTCCCTCTGCTGTGCGCTGCCTTTCCTTCTCCTTTCCTGTCTTCTTCTCCTTCCCCTGCCCTCAGGTCTCTGGGGTTATATATTTGCAGCTCTCTGTTATTCAGCTACCTAACTCTTTCCTTTCCAGGTTCTTCTGGTTCTTTTAACCTCCCAAATTCTGGGGACATGTTCATGAACATGCAGAGTCTGAATGGGGATTCTTACCAGGGGTCCCAAGTCGGAGCCAATGTGCAGTCACAGGTAGGAGAAATGCCCCAAAGTAGGGCCTTTCTAGCAGGGTAGGGTTTGGGCTAAAAATTCCACCTTACTCTGGCTCTATTAAATGGTCTGTGCCTCACTGCAGAGTGGAGGCTGCTTATTTCTGAATGTGACCTACTCTTACTCCGGCATTGAATTTCACAAATATCAAGGAAAGAGTGATTTTTTTCTGATTGAAATTTTAAGCTTTGTGAATGCATTCGGCTCTGGCTTGAGCTCATGGAATGGGATTGGGTGCGTCTGACTTCCATGGACACTGTAAATCCAGTGAATTTCCTTTCTTTTTTCCTTTTTTTTTTTTTTGTTTCCTTTTTTTTTTTTCTTTTGTAAAACCCATCTTTCTTTCATTGATTGGACAAGCCTTTATTTATTTATTTACTTATTTAAATGTCAGAACTCATCTAACTGAGCTATTAAAATACAACTCATTCTCAGTCACTTTTCCAATCCTCTCAGACAGGGCTAACTCCACGTTTTACATGCAGTACATATGCCATAATCTCTTCCCATACATGCAAGCACATACAGACGTATCAATATGCACAGCACTTTGCTGCAGACACTTAAGAAGGACCTACAGGACGCAGAGCTGTGAGGAAGTTGTTGTTTGGCTGGTGTGAGAAGCAAGATGTATGGGTTTTAACATGCAAGGATTTGTTGAAATTCTGCCAGTCATCCTTGATTGATAAATTTGCCTTTCATAGAAGGTGCTAAACCCTTTTGGCTCACATAATTCAAAATGTTGCCTATTGTAAGTGATGATGTTTTAATAGATTTGGAATGATGAATTTTGTTTCCCCTTACTTAAAGGTGGATACCCTGCGTCATGTTATCAATCAGACGGGAGGATACAATGATGGCTTGGGAGGAAATTCACTGTACAGTCCACATAATTTAAATGTGAGTACCCAGGGGAACAATAGTTTGGAGAGCCATAAGCACAGCGTCAGGTAAATGCAGTCATTAATACATGTATTAATTACTCTTGCAATAGTGTTTTTAATATTGCATCTTTGGGGATGAACCACAGAATAGCCCTTGGTACAGCTGTAATTCTTGATAACAGGAGAAGGGAGAAATTCCTAGAGCTGTGACTATAAGCAATTGGAATTTTTATAATTTTCAGCCTTATGAGTTAAAAAGTGCTACACAAAAGCCTTGGAGAGAAGGCTCCTGTTCTTCACCCAGAGATGGCCAGATAACTCTGTACTTGTGTTTGTTATTGCCTGCAATCAGACACCAGCACTGCGCTTTTGATATACTTTTAGCCATTTCAAGGGTGCACATTTTTCCTGTGTTTGAGAAGTACTTTTGGCCCTGTTACTCCAAATGGGAGAGAGTAGTAAGTGTGGCAAACAGATGCTAGTAAATTGAGGGATTATAGGCTTGATGGTGATAGGTGCTAAATGTCCTACCTCTCGCTGTAACCGATGGGATCTGACAGTGCTCAGCCCCTCGCAGGCTGGACCCTGTGGCCTGCACACGAGGCGCCAGGATAAATAAACGCAGAGATCCATTCTTCTGTCGGCATGAAAGCCTGGGATGAAATACCACCCACGGCAGCAGCCTCTGTGGCGAGGGCTCCACGGCGGATCCTCTTCATCCTTCATTTCCAGCTCGTTTCTCTCATTTATAACTTCAACAATTAACGCCTTATGGGGTTTTTTTTTAACGTTTTGTGTTTGCTCGAGAGGTGACTTTCATTTGTTTTCCTTCACATTCATGGACTTCAGCATTACTGTAGAGAATTCCCTGTCTAGTGACTGTCACCCCCATGCCAGGGGCTGTCCCAGTGTCTCACAACCTGCTGTGGGTCGGGGTGTGGGTGCTGAGCATCGTCGGGAACCCACAGAGAGGGAAAACGGGGACACCCAGTGTGAGACACTGCAGCCACGGGGAATGGGAGTTTTTTCCCCCTTTTTGGGTTTCCACTTGCCATGAGAGTAAATATTAATGATTTAAAATGTGATTGAAGATGTTCAATTGTAAAGGGAGAAAAGTACCATTAAATACTCAAATCTTTTACATTTGAAATGTCAAATCTTTCTTTTTGGGTTTATAAATAACTCATAATAACCCACAACAAACCATATAAAAAGCCTTTTAGTTGCATTTCTCCTTTTTCATTTAAGTGTTTTGAAATGCTTCAGAGAATTTGCGATATCCTTATCAACATGATAAAATATGAAACTGTGATTGCCTGCAGCATTTTACAGACATGAATTCCATCTTCACTGATGAGGCCTGATAAGGCGCTGTTGTATAATACAGTGCATAATCTCAAACCACCAGAGTAAGGATTAATTTATTTGAAAAAAAGAATGCTTGCTGACAACCTCTCCTCCAGCTGCCAAGCTGAGTAAAAATATTGTACATTTGTTGTTTATAAATTTGGATAAAAGAGGAATGATGTTTACTTCAGATGGAATATCTTCAGACTCATATCTGCAGAAGAGTTTTTCTTTCTCTAAGTAGATTCTCATATCTTTAAAAAATAAAAAAGCAGCGGTGCCTCTGCATTTGGAGTAGGATTTTGTACATTTTCAGTCTGCACCAGCACACTTGAGTGTTTTAAAGCAGGTGGTGAGGTTTCAGCCTTGACGTGATTGCAGGTTGGTGTTGCTGTTAATTTTACTTAAGAGAAGCCAAACCTTTGCATTTGTCAGGCAAAGAGCTCCTCTGTTTGCTGGTTTTCATCTGCAAAGGCGATAATTATTACTGAGCCTTCTTTCTCCTCCTGGTGAACCCATGAAGCGGTTTCTTTTGTCGTGATAGATGAAACGATTATTTCAGTGTAAAATCCAGCCAGCTTGGGTGCGGGGGTTTGAGGGTTGACACCAGGCAGGCGTGAGGTCCCGCACGCTGCCATCTCTCCCTCTGCCCCTTCCTCCTAGGAGAGCACAGTGTTCCCACAGCCCACTGATGGTTTTGGTAACGAAGCACGTCATGATGGCATTAGCATAGGCTAACCTTTCCCTGCCGGGAAGCATCCCTGCCAAGGCCGGGGGCGCCGGGAGCATGGGGCTCTCGCGGGCTGTGTGGAGAAGCCTCCCCGTCACTTCCACTCAGCGTCCCCCAACTCACGAGCCCCGCGCCTCCCTCTTCTTGACTGACATAAAAATATGGAGCGACAAGCTGTCTGCCACAGCAGAAATTTGATCAGACATTGATTTCAGCAATTGCCTCCATTGCCCGAGACATAAGGCAAATTTGTTCCTGAGCGCTGCTCACGCTGAGGCAGGGCTGGGGCCGGCGGCATGCGGAGACACGGAGCGGCACCCAGAACACGGGCTGCATTTAGAAATAATTGGAAAACCGACCCTAGCAGCCCTTTCCCGCCTCTTTGTGTGCTAGGGTCCGCAGGTGGAGGGCTCTGCCGGGTGGAGAAAGGCAATTCCTAACTTTGGGAAGCAAGGGGGTTAAACACAGATTGCCCCAGACTTGTCTTCTCAAGGGAAAAGCTGAAGTGTTGGCTGAAGGGATGTTCTTCATTAAAGCGTGGATGGTCTTTGCAGAAATCCCAGAGTCCTAATTGCAGCTAACATCTGGCTAAACGGCTGCTGGTCTCTCAGCTTTCCTTCCTGCTGCAGGCTCTGCGTTATCCCAGCTCCAGCATCCTTCGCCTAACGCCAGCCGCTTTTTCCTTACACAAATTCTGCAGCCAGAGGGAGCATAGGAAAATCTCCTTCGCAGAGCATCTCCTCCCAAACCCCGGGCTTGCCAGTCTAATACGTTCAGTGTATGGTGTAATTAATATGCGTAATGGTATCAATTGAATTGTTTTTCCCTTTTCAGGCTAATGGAGGCTGGCAGGACGCAACTACTCCATCTTCTGTGACTTCCCCTACAGAAGGGCCGGGAAGTGTGCACTCTGATACCTCTAACTAATCTCCTAGCAACACTTTTTCCCTGAGCTGAGATGCCTTGATTAGTGCATTCAGAGTCACAGGAGAAAAAGGAAAAGAGTTTTTTTGTAGCCAACCACCTACAGCTTTACTGTAAAACCTTGTCTTATTAGAAAACTTGGTAAATCTGTTTTTTAAAGGTATCATAATCATTTGTATTTATACTTAAAACACACAATGTTAAAAAGCACTTTATCCAATTAGGCCAAGATTTAGCATTGTTTATAGCCCTGTAACTATTTTATCATAATTTATTATCAGCAGTTTTAACAGTGTTGGTCTAACAGTTGCCAATTACTTGGCCTTAAGGGTAAAAGTACAGGACAAGCTTAACCTCAATAGCAAGAGCAGACACAAAGGACCGCCTCACCTAAATTTAACTTTGTGCATATTTCCATGGAAAGTCGAAATGAATTGCAGCCTTTGATTGTGTTTAATCTTTTCATATCTCTTATAGAGTTGGAATAAAAAGAGCTGTTCGGTTATTTGGGTTAACAATGCTTGTGTTTAAGAATCCTTATTCGTCACATTTTTGTTGTGATCTATTGTCTTACAAATTAGATTGGAAACCAGGAGCATCTTTTCTTGCTAAAACTACCCCGGACCCCGAGTCTTCTCCCTGTGTTTCGACACCGGCCATAGGTTGTTCTTAGGACATGAAGACACTTGCTGCTGATGTCTGTGAAAGCCAAGACCCGGGGTTTTACAGTACGAGCTAGGTGCTGCACACGCCTGCCAAGACTTGGTACCTCTTCTTGGCAGCACACCACAAACAAAGGAAAAAGCAAAGGAAAAAAAGCACCATCATATGGAGTGTTGTACATAGTGTAGCAAAAGAGTATTTATACATCTCACCAATCAAACACAGCTTTATTACCTCATGCGAACTCATACAAACCAATAGACTTTCAACATGTTCTGTAGCTTAGAGTGCTCACTTACTACCTCTGAACGATACTCACGCTGTAGTTTGTCTCTTTCTTATCTTTTTGCATCTTGTAATTAACTCTTTGTTTCCCCATGAAATGTAATGTACATTGTAATCTTTTAAAAGAATCAGGGTTGCTTTGGCAACTTTTAAAGAAGCGAAAGTGGGAACATGGGGGTCTTGGGTTTAACACAAACCAGTGCAACTGTTGTAAATACTGAGAAACATTTTGAATGTTCTTCATCTTGTTACTAATCCACGCAAAAACCAACAACTAATTGTAATGCATACAGACTTCAGTATTCAGTACTGTATATTTCCCCCTGTGTAACAGGGGGCCCTTTCTTTCTCTCTTTTGTATTGTATGCGATTCTGAAACTGATTGAGTCATGAAAATAATTTGTGGCAGTGATTCTAATGTATTAAACCGTTTCGTGTTACTTTCTAACTGGATTACACCCTGGATTGAAAAGTCTTCCTCGTGGTAGTTATATGTAGTTTCAAACATGAATAAACTTTTTGCTTTCATGATCAAACGTTGACGTAGTTTCTTCCTGCTCAGTCGAAGTCAGACCTAGGAGCAAAAATTCAAGTGGAGGTGAAGGAAGGGGTCAGTCTGTTAGATGAGTTTAAAAATCATCATCATATTCCCTCTTGATTACCATCTTTATTTACCATTAACTTTGGAACTACAGCCTCGGCTAGCAAGTGTAATGTGATTATAACAATATTTTTCTTTATTAAACAAACTTTTTTGGAAGGACGTATATATATAAATGCTAATTTTAAATCTTTTTAATGAAGTAAAGGTCAATAACAGGTAATAGCCTATTTACCATATCTCAAGGAAATTGACTCACAGGAAATCAAATTAACGTTAATCACTTGCAGCAAATGGTCTTTGATAAATATAACTACTTACTACTCGGGTTAGTGGAGCTAGGCAGGAGGAGGCCAGCGCTCACTACTACCAGCCTATGTGAGGCTGGAGCCCAGGAGCTGCCATCCCTTTCCAGTGAGCTACTCGAGCCTTTAGGTGTTGTTTTGGTGGCTGAATGATTATTTGCATGATTCAATTCGCTTGTGGGTCAGCTTTTATCAACGATTCTTGTGTCAGGTTATTGTGTAAAATACCTTGGTTTAGCCAGGACCATGGACATCCTCTTCTCCCTCTGCATCCCTCACGCACCAGGTACTGCTTCTGACACAACTTATCCATCAGTTTTAGAATCCAACCTTGCCTCTTTCACTACAGGTGGTGCATTTAAATACATAAGTGAATAACTAGGCGTGCATTGCAAAGCCTTCATTATCAGTTAATGGGAGATGGGGCAGATGGGGACTGTGGACTTCCAAAGACTTCTGTGTGCAGAAGACAAAGCACGGAACGATTTGCATTTGCTAATGGAGCTCCCCAAGTCCATACCCTTGGTGTTTATGCTCCAGCTCAATGGAAACAGTATTTTAAATGTAAAGTGTGTCAGTGGAGGCGTAGGCAGCGTAATGAACACACAGACGTCCCTCATCTTGATCACATCTCTGCTGGCCACAGGCAAGGACCTGTCACACACTGAGGAGGTTCATAGGAAGGCCATCAACAACCTTTGGGCCGCACTTGCATGCCCCACGCCCGCTGGGCATCATTAGCTTGCTTCTTTACAGCATTAAGGCTTTGGGTCCCTTTGAATTACAAGTGCAATTTGGCTTTTCCTCACATTGGAGAACAGCCACGTGGTTACATGGCAAATAACAAACATCCTATCCTTGAGGCTTGATCACACATCAGAAGGGTTTACTGCAAGCACCAGCATTAGGATCATGCTGCTGATGGTTTTGTGTTTCACCCAGCAGCTACACCCCGAAGGGCCGTCAGAGCCTTGTGCAGGAACAGTGACTCGTGCAAGGATCCCTGCTCCATGCACGCACCCTGGGAAGGGATCTCTGCACCACCACATGTCCAGTGTGATGTGGGGAGGAGATCCTCATCCCTCCCGCCCCTGGGACCGCTCAGTGGTGCGATCCTGATTCCCTGCACCCAAATTTGAGCTGTTGGTGCATGGGCGCAGTGCAGTGGCATGGGAGCAAAGCCACCAGCCCTGTGGCTGTGTCTCCCACCAGCCCTGGGAGGTGCCAGCCCAGAGACTCTGAACGGAGCACAGCAGGAACAGCCGGGGATTCACACTGGCTCCTGGGAATCGCCGTATCCCATGCCCAGCACTGTCCTGATGAAGGCACCCGCTGCCATCACCGCTGTGACAGGCACAAGGATGTCTGGAGGAGAGACGCTCGGTGCTCCCCATGTCACAGCTCAAACAGCCGCTCCATCGGACCTGCTGTGCCAGGAGCACCGCGGCACGGACACCGCACTGAGGAGCTGCCTGTGGCCGGAGTGTCCTGCAGGAGGAGTGATGAGCAGCCCCAGGCCAGGAGAAGCACCCTGCAGCCCTCAAACCTTCATGTGCCAAAAGCAAAGCAGGTGATGGTCTCCTCCTCCAGGCATTCAGACGCCAAGCTCCCTGCTCCCTGCGTACCTGGCCTTGGATGCAACGAGGGATCCTCAGCCCAGGAAGGGAAGAGTCAGGAAGACTGTGACATTCCAGCAAGGGAAAATCCATGCCCCATAGGACTGGTTCAACAGGAGCAGCTCTGCTGATGCTGGAACTTGGTGCTAACGGTAGCAATGCCTTTTGCAAAGACCACACACGAGTCGGATGTAAGATGCTGATGCCAGTATCTGTGCCATGTATTTCCAATGTGATGAAAATAACTCCGAGTAACTGAAGATGTTTCCAGTTTGTGTTAATAAAATACATCTTTTTAAAGAATGGAATTCTTCAAAGATTGGCAAATTTTATTTTATTTCATTAGCTTTAATGTCACTGCCATATGGACTGTGAAGAAAAGTGAACCATTAGATCAGAGGGACTGAGTTATCAGCATGACACAGAAAGCACTGATACAATTGTTAAGGATAAGCCCTGGGAGTGATTTATTGCATGCATTGTATTAGCCACAGAGGAGTTATGATATGCTCCCCATTTCTGTATCATATTAGGATTTTATTAGTCTAATATGACACGGTAATATAATATATGATTAGAATTCCCATCCAGTTATCCTTCCCTTGGTGGCAGAGCAGGGGAAGGTTGTGTGTGCGCAGCAGCTCCCCAGCCATCGCACCCACGGGTGGAGAGGGGATGCCGGAGATGGCAGGGATGCTGAACTGGTCTCTTGGGCTTTCCAGATGGGATGTGGATGCCGTGGGCATCCTGGGCACTGAATTTGTAATAGGTGACAGCAGGAAGGGTGGTGCTGGCACTGAAATCTTTGCTGACAGCCGAGCTGTGTCCTAAAGTACTGGGGATATCAGCTCTGACAATCTGCTACAGGCACCAGCCCTGCCGAGGTGTCCTGCAGCACCGGCAATGCCTGTCTCCCCCCAGGCTTGGCATGATGTGCATAGACCAGGCTAATGGGGAGCCAGTGCTCCCCATTAGGAGAGGAATGGGCCCCGGCTGATGCTGTAGGATAAGCATGGGAGGTCTTGGTGGCATGAAATGGCAGCCGACAGGCTCCTGCTGCCCTTGCTAAAAGACCACGCGAGTGACCACGCAGTGTTTAGTACACCCCAAATGGTGTTGCCTTCATCTCCATAGGCACAGTGCTCCTTGGGGGCAATGGAGCAGCGCCCAGGTCAGAGGGTGGAAGCCCTAGTGCTAGGGCTGTCCCTCACACACTCACCCTGTGCTGTCCTGATGGACACACACGGTGTTGGCCAGCAAAGGGACATTCGGCAGCAGTGGGATGGCAGCTCCGGCTGGACACGGACACGCAGCCCCAAGCCCTGCTGGGCTTGCAGGGTTCCAGCTCTCCCCTCGCCAATTCTCTGCTTTCCAGCAGGTTGGATGAAGGCACTGTATACCCCAGCATCAGAGGTGGAGCCAGGGACTGGCTTCTCTGCTCCCAAGTAACAAGTGGTAGAACAAGGGGAAATGGCCTCAAGCTGCACCAGGGCAGGTTTAAATGGAGGTGAGGAACAATTCCTTCCTTCCCAGAGGGTGCTCAGGCATTGGAACAGGCTGCCCAGGGCAGTGCTGGAGTCACCATCCCTGCAAGTGTTCACACACCGTGTAGCCGAGGCCCTCAGTGACATGGGTTAGTGATGGCCTTGGCAGTGCTGGGGAATAGTTGGACCTGATGATCTTAAAGGTCTTTTCCAACCTGTTTGATTCTGTGATTCTCTGATTCTATGACTGTGCTGCCAGTTCAGCTCAACCTCCGGCTGCAGGATGCGCTGACATGACACACTAATTGCAGTGCCTCATTACAGGATCCCGTTTGCCCCCACATCTCTCCCGCTGTGACCTTCCTCATGGAAACTCGACTTTCCCAACAAGATAAACTTTGCTTCAAAGTTTCCCTGGCATCCCCCATCCACTTGTCGCCAGATCCCCCCGTTCCGCCTGGGAACAGGCTCTGGAGCAGAAGCCGTTTGTAGATTCGTTCTTGCCTCCAGCAGCAGCAGCAGGAGAAAAGAGAAGTTCAAGCATATCATAGTGCTACTAGGTGATAAATCCCCAAATCTATATCAAAGTCTATTTGATCATCTTCCTGTCATTGATATAATAAAAAGGATTAATTTATTGGAGACTGCCAAAACCCTCATGTGGCAACAAATTTAAGGATCTTGTTTACACAGGCTAATTAAAACCAATTACTTTCATTCGTATCTGTGGCTACTAACGTGGATGCAGACGTGCGTCCTCGTGTAGGGATGCTGGAGGTGCGTATATGGCAACGTGGCCATGCCCTGTCCGCCCCTTTCATGAGTGGTGGGTCCCCTTGGGAAGGCGGTGGGGACCCACTGATGTCCCCTTGCCCCTCATTGCTGGAGAGGCTTTGGGAGAGCAAATGGGGCTGTTGCTCATGGCAGGAGATCACCTATTAGCGCTATCTATTGGAGTAATAATAGGCTGCATTTTTTGGTGGTAAAATTCAGCATCAAGAGCACGCATCATTAAATATGGAAATCCAGAATTTTATTAGCAATCTGCTAGATCTGAACTGACGCCAATTAAACAAAAAAGATATCATTTATAAAAAAGGCAGAGTTCAAGTTGTATTAAATATGAAATGCAATTTTCTGCTGGTTGTGATTTATTACCGTTGGTACATTGTTCAAAGAAGCATGTTATATTTCAATAGAGAAATATTGTTTATTCATTAATATTTTAAAACTTGCTTATTGCTGGGTATGACTCTCCTGCAGAATGAAACTTATGATTTAAAACATGAATTAATAAACACATTTGAAAGTGTTAGACAATATCATAACCACTCATTTTTCATTTTACTGAGAGCGTATTAAACTTTTATAATTCTGTGTGTACTATTATTTTCCAAATAAAGGTATGGGCTCTAAATTACTAATTTCAGGTAAAGATGAGAGAAAGCAATAACATATGTTGGGAATCACTCGCTATGTTGTGCTAATATGGGCTCGGTACTTGTGTTGTTACATTATTCATAGATCTTCTGCTTAGCGCCACGTCCCCTTAACAGGGTTCCTGGTGCCCCAAGTGCTTCTCCATCAATTGATGGAGGGTTCCATGTATGCCGGCACCATGGGGATGTGTCGTGCTCCTAATGCAAGGAAGCGTTTGATAGAGGCTGACATCCTCAATGAGGCCGAAAATATTTGATACAAAACGTGATAAAGCAATAATGATCTCAGAGGCCTCGGGTTATCTTGGTTATTACCTGCACCCACCACTTGAATCAGCAGCATTAAGGGGTCCAGACCCGATACGTAGATACCTCTGAACTCATTAGTCCTGAGTACTTTATATAGACTCAACCTATCAGTGGCTTGATTTAAACTAACCTTTTTTGTATCTTAAAATCTCTCCTGCCACAGCCTCGCTGTATTACCATAACAATAACTGGTATTTCAATTTTAAGAACTCATTTTTCCTCAAATAGAAAATGCCAATCAATTGAAAGAGCAGAAGATGCACGCTCCAGGAACACGCAGGGCATGTGCTCGGGGTGTCTCACCCTCCTGCTCCAAGCCATTGTGGCCGGGAAGCATTTTCCAGCACTGGGCACAATCCTTGTCACCAGCCACTGTACTCGCTCTAGGGTGAAGGGGATTTTACTCATGAGGGGTGGAAATAACTGAGCTGGATGTGAAGCTGGGATTTGGAGCTTCTGCTCTAAATGATGGGGGGAGATGCCAGTAGCGGTGTATTGAATGTGACTGACTCAAACCCCTGACATTGGGGTGATGCAGAGCGGCTGCTTGCGCGATGGCAGCCCTCACACCCGACAGTTAATGTAAATTAACTATTCACTTCTTCGATGGGCAAAGCGGATCGGGAAACCTTATTACTCCATGCCAGTCAATTAATTAAAGTTCAGCGCTTAATCAAGTTCCAGTGGTCATACATGGGGCACACGGATTGCTCTCTCCCAAGCACCATGCTCAGAGGTTAAATGAGAAGCACATGGAAAGGGCAGCAGGGCTGAGCCGGCTGCATCATGTCCATCATGCCACTGCCTGATTTCTCCTCAAATCAGCCACCGCTTTATCCCACTGGACCCAGGGCAGCCCAGGCATGAGCTGGTCCCTCTGGCAGCTCCCGGGTGTCCGGCAGGCTCAGCAGTGAGCTCCAGGTCAGTGGCTTTGCCCTGCCAAGTCCAGTACTACAGGGTACCGGGTACCAGGTACCACAGGGTACCAGGTACCACAGGGTACCAGGGACCACAGGGATGCAGGGACCACAGGGATGCAGGGGGTGGGAGGCATCAGTTCCAGTCCCAAAGCCCCTCGCCGCACCAGCTCCTCAACAGAGCTGGGCACGGAGGAGGGCTCACTTGGAAACCCATTTTACCTCCACCAGTAGAGAAAGAGCCACAACAAAACTGGCTCCTGGCACAGAAGAAAAGGCTGCAGGATGGGAAAAGCTGGGCACAAAACTAGAGAGGATGGGGATGGTGGGCACAGGCTGCCTGAGGCAGAGGCAGGAGGGGGAACAGCATTGATACTGCAGGCCCCTAACAGAAAAATATCTTTCCAATAGGCCTGACTGTGTGTTTCAGTAACTCTCAAGACCATCCATAACTGGGAAGGAGATGCTGTCCAGCGCACACGGGCAGCAGATTCAATTAGGTTTCTCTCTCCCCAGAACGTGGCACAAGAAGCAATCTCTCTTTCTTGAAGAATGTAATAACAGAGTGCAATGGAAATGCGTCAAAGAGACTCGGAGAACAGAATCCCTGCCTTAAATCTTGAAAAGCAGTCAAGAAAAATATGTTGTTTACCTGAATTTGTTTTTCATAAGGTCTCCCAGTGGATTAATAAACTAACCTTTTGTCTGTGAACACCTGGTCCTACACCCCATCAATAATGCAAGCTTCACCTACTGCATTAATACATACTTAGAGGGGAGAGGAAGATTGCAGAAACCTAAACTGAAGTTACCAGAAAGACTGTGCTCATGACAAAGAGGTGACCCAGGGCCCCTGCCCATCCACAGCTCCAGAAACAAGGGAGCTGGAGCCAGACCCTTGTCCTGACCTTATGGCTGTGCTACCACAGATTATAAAGGATTGAAAGGACATTTTAGCTGCAAAATATATCCACAACAAATAATTAAGGCCAGATAACATGTTTCTTTGTAAGCCCTTTAATTCTTATTGCAGCTTGCATTTGAATGGTGAAACACACCATGCTGTGGGGCTGGCCACAAGAAAGGGCAATGGAAATAAACCCTCAAGTTTAGGCATTATCAGATGATGGAAACACCCCATTCAGAAGTGTCATGGTCAGCCCATGGGGGCATGTGTGGGGACATTGAAAGAGCAAGGTGCCCCAAGAGCAGCACACTGACAGCAGCACACCACTAAGTGAGTCTGTAGGCTCAAGCCTGGCATCCCTTAATTGATTGATAGGCTGGGACTGTCAGCGCTTAAAGAGATAATTCAATTTATAAAATCCTATTAAGTAGTGAAAGATTTTTTGATTGTTGGATTGTTTCCTACGTTATGCAAGTCATTTTGGGCCTTTTCACTTGGAAATCCACTTCCCGTTTGCGAGAGGGCTGGCGATGGAGTCATTGATGCTCAGATGCTCAGAGCTTGTGCAAATGCAGGACCCGGGCAGCAAAGAGATGCTCCAAGCTCGCGGTGTCCCTGTGTCCTGCAGCCATTGCTGTGGCTTTCCCATGGTGCTTGTCTTGGGCACAGGCTGGGCTCCAGCTGCAATCCCTGCATCCCAAACCATCCTCTCCCAAGATACCAGAGCAGCACCACAACACCCCGTGTTGGGTACCCCCCAGCACCTCGGGTGACCCATAGGACACAAAGGCTCAGGTAGGAGGCCCCTGGGTTGCCGTGTGGCAGCAGAACTTTCTATTTTCAGTGCGTGCTCTTTGTTTCCATCCACCACCCCCACGCTGATGCAAACTCCCCTCTTTGGTTTGTTTCCATAGAAATCCTCAGCTGTAAATCCTTAAGTAACTTTTTTTTTTCCTTTTATTTATAGTGTGCTATTAATGTCCTTTCAAGCCGAGGACTCCAGGAAATGAAATAATAGAAAAGGCACCACTTTGAAATGCATCCAGGCATTTATTGTTAGTAAGTGAAAAAGTAACATGAGCATTTAAAGAAAATATTGGCAGATAAATTGGGTTTTAAAGAAAATATAATTGGATATAATTTCTGCTTCATTCAGTTGGATATTTATTGTTTTATTGACTTATTTTCTTTTATTTATAATAAGAAGCTTAAGCTGAAATTTAATTTTGTTGATATAAATATACGTTTTCATAGAAAATTTGGCGTTTAAAAATGTTATCCAAGACGTTACTGGCTCTGATAAAAGCACACAGCTTTTGCAAGGGTTTGTTTTAAGTATTTCCAACCTCAGTAAATATGAAGCAGTGTATATAATCATCATTATCATAACAATTAGCATTATTCTAATTAATGGGCAGGGCTAATGGCAATGCATCCACATGGAAAATCGGTGCTTTCTGCATATCTGAGCTCTTCCCACCATTTTTGCTGAGGTCTATAGAGTTTGAGCTTCTCCTTAGGAACAACCCTACCCCAAGCAGGGGCTGCCAAGCCTTTTGGGGTGAAGAAGGAACCTTTCCCCTGCGGTGGCCTGGGGATGGAGCTCTCATTTGCTCAGCATCCAGACAGACTGAATCGACAGCACCATTGGAGGCAGACGCTTCCCATTAATCTTCATGGAGAGGGTCAGCCCTCAGGCGATGTCCCCAGGAGGCTGCAGTGCCACCGCTGCCGGTGGGACATGCTCCCAGGGTCTCCCCTCTGAGCAGCATTGTGGCTTGTGGCATGTTCTTATGTGCAGCAAACAGCCCTTTCTATGGCAGGGGGTTGGAAATGGATGATCTTAAGGTCCTTTCCAATGCAAACCATTCTGTGATGCTATGATTCCTCCAGTGACGAGCTCTATCGGTGACCCACCAGCCCACACCGATGGGACACAGGGCTCCCATGCTCCACTCCTCAGGAACCACAATGGGATGTGGACATGGGTGCTGCTGCCCTGCCACCACTGCTCCGGTGCTCCCAGGCTGTCCCCAGCCAGTATCAAGAGGAACTGCTGTTCTTTGGGGTGTTGTGAGCAGTGTGACACCCCGGTGCGCAACGGGCTGTAGTTGTCTCAAAGGCATCAGGAACAGCTCAAGCCCCTTCCTTTGCCATCCCTAACCCCTCCAATGGGATGACCAGGCACTGCACCAGTGTAGGGACCTTTCCACCACAGAAGTCATTAGGGCTGAGAACAGCCCAACTCGTAACAGGGACGCCGACAAATGACCTCCAGATGGTAATGGCTTTTGGATTCAAACCAGCGCTCCCAAGGTGAAAGGCTGCGTGCTCCATTACCAACCCCCTGAGTCACCCGGTCCCCCTGAAATATGTCATGCACACTTCAAACCTTTCCTTTTTTATAGGCAGATTTAACTGCTGCACATAACGGCTTATATCAACAACAGGCAGAAAAAAATGGCCTACGAAGAACAGGCCTGAAATGGTAAATATTTAACAGGTCCTCTCCGTCCTTTCCTTATATGTATTAAAATAATTAGTTTAACAAAGAGGACTTTGTTCCCCTGTGTTCGAGCCACGACGGTGTCTGGCGCAACAGTACGGCTGTAATTCAGTCTCTGGGTTTCGCTGGCACTTACACACTCCGCTTTGAGCTGCTCTCCCAGTTTATAGTGTCAGCAGAACATCTTGATTGAATTACAGCCTTGTATTCAGTTAGGAGCCATGTATTATTCCAGATGCAGTGGAGTTGTAGGTATCTGTCTGGGCTTATTTGGGGAGATAGACCCTCAGGAAAATCAGGAGCCCGGATGTGGGATGGGCATGGAAGAAAGCCCCAGTATTCCCACTTTGCCCACAGTGGGAGGGTGGCAGGATGGTGATGGTGAGTTCCTGCCCATTGCTCTGGCAGCACCAAGCACCCCACATCCTCCCAGTACAAGCGACCAGTGCCAGGCACTCGGTGTCCCTGCTTTGTGTCCTTGTCCTAGTCTCTTAAATCTGCCTGCTTGGGGCAGGCGTTGAAAATGAGTGTCAAACAATCAGGTTTCTCACCAGGCTTTGTGCACAGTTGTTTTCTTTCATCCAGCCTAAACTTCAGGCCCTTGAAGCTGGAGACCATCGCAGCACTTGCCTATGGCAGACCCCTGTGGGACTCGCACTAAGTGAAGGGATCAGTCCTGGAGAGGAAGCAGCACCTTTAGTGTCCCTGGAGAACCCTCTGGTCTCAGCCCCTTATTCTATTCTGAAAGGCAAGAGGAAATCCTATTCTGCCACACCATTGGCGTGTCCCACCAGAGAATGCCTTGGAAAAAGAGCCACATAAGCTCAGCTCATCTCTCAACTCCATCAAAACTAAACTAGGCTCTGGAAAACAGGATGGGAGGGATGAGGCATTGAGGAGGGGCTTGGGGTGTGCCGGAGGGATGGAGGGCAGCACCAGCCCCTTGGGACAGCATGGACCATGCAATGCACAGTGCACAGGAGGGTGACAGAGGGGACAGAGCTCTGCCAAGTGTCTGCCCTCCTCACAGGCAGCAAGGGGCTGTTGGTGCTCAGCAGCTAAAGGGTGGCAGGTTTCCCTTCATGTCCAGCACATCCCATCAAACTCAATGGGTACTCTGAGCAGGCACTGCCTGGGGCGCACAGTACCTGTGCCTTCCTGCCCTTGAACACGGCATTTTTGGGAGTCATGTGGCTCTCCTTTGGGAAAGGCAGCAATGAGGCCATGGGCTTTGCTATGGTTGCAGGCTGGAAGAGCACGTGTGCTGGGAGAAGGGTGGCTCCATGCAAGGGAAGCCTTTGGGCGCTGGTGCTGCTTCCTGCCTTTGTCTGCACCCATAAGCATGCCCCAGGACGTGGTGGGCCCTCATCAGCCATTGTCATAGGAATGCCCTTCCCCTAATTTGTCTTCTTAATTGGAGACAGCGCATGGATCAGTCATTGTGAGAGCTGGAATAATTGCAGACTCAAAATAGCCCACATTTAATGTTTCACATGATAATCTCTTGCCTTGGAAATACTCATGATAGTGTAGAAGCAGGACTGGGTGCTCAGCAAGCCGCTTCCTGGGAATGGGAAGGAGAGAAAAGCATCAAGTGAGGCAAACCCACGTTTCCAGCTGGGATGGGGGGCTCTAAACCCCCACGCTTCATAAGGAGCCATGTGGGATACACAGGCATGATGGATCTGAGCCCTGGGAGTGGTGCTGCCATCAGAGGCTCTCAGGGACACCCTGCTCGAGCAAATCCCACCTGGGCAGTGGCTCCATGGGCTCCTGGCTCCTTTCATTTCCACCTCTGGCAACACCAGCATGCGGGCGCCTCTGCCCTTGCAACAGGAGCCTGCATTAGCTCTGCCTCTGTAATGAGTTTCCTCTCTCATCTGCAGTGCCAACATTTCCAGTAGGATCTATATCTTTCCATAGGCAGTTTGTTTCATCACAGTAACATAATAATGTGCTGAGAAGAGCTCATAGTTGTGAATTAATGTTTAAAAGCTCTCACTTTTGGGTTGTTGAAATGAATGTTAATTTGACAAATGGCAGTCATTGGGATTGAGACGGCATTAACATGGAAATAAGAGTTAACCTCCAGCAGGGCAGATACAAGGTGAGATGAGCAGACGCTGCAGAAGCTGTAGTTTTTCACCTGATGCTCATACTGTAAATACTGCCAGTGTCCTATCTATTTATAGAACTGTAATTTAAAGGCTAGTTCAGGAAAATCTGAATGACATCTCCTTAAGAGAAGCAATCGTGGGGTATCTAGGAATATGTCAGGCAGCTCTCTTGCTTTCTCTCTCAAAAATACTCATATGTCCACTAAATCAATTTGCCTTTCTCTTGTAACTGCATTTGCGGGGCCATTCTTTTCCATTTTCTGTCACTGTCATACGCTAATTCATGTCACTCTGCAGCGCGGGAGGGCCCAGCCACCAGCTCCACGGCACCGGCACCGGCACGGCTCTCCTCATCCCTCCTGGAAGTGGGGTTAAGGATCCCACCCCAGTGCTAATGCTGGCCTCTGGGGTTGATTCCTCCCATAGACACTGCTCTGCTCCTCTGGGGCTGAGAAATGAATCCCTGCAAAGCTGATCATACGTGGTAGGAAACCTTCAGGTGTATGTTCTGTGTGGTTTTCCCAAGGATTTCCACAAATCGGCTTTTTTATTTACCCTGTTTTTATGCTTTTTCCTTCAGTTTTTGTTTAGGAAGAAGAGGCTTTCCAAACAGGAATAAAATGCAATGCCAAACCCCATATCTAGATCCTCAGAATTTGGATCAAAAAGAACCTTGAAGGACACTATCCTTCTGTGAAAATCTTCATTTTGCAATAAGCCATTTTCATTGAAAACATAATGCAAAAGCTAATGTTTGGCTACCTTACAAATGAACTGTTTCACGGGGCCGGCATACAGTGCTGTGACTGGCTTGCAGCTTGTCTGTGAGTCCAGTTCCTGGATCCCTGTCCCAGGGGCTGTTGGAGCTGGGCACAGCACCGGAGGTGTGTGCTGCAGTAGATGCCACCTCTATTTCCAATTTCCAATGATTTTTAGCTTTGTGTGTCCCGTGCAACAAAAAAACAGCAGCAAAAACCCTCCACCCAAAGTTTTCCATTTCAGTTTTGACACCAGGCTCTTCTCTGTTCCGTTTTTCCTTCCCTTTGGCCAGGAGATCTCATTCTCCATGGCAGACATCACAGTCTCCTTCTGCTGGCCAGGGCTCAGACACAGTGCAGATGCTCCCATGCTGCTGCCATCACTGAGCTGCACTGGAGAGGATGGCTCCTTGTCCCGGGGCTGTAGGAACGGGTCTGGCTCCAGATCCTGTGGGGACATGCGAACAGGAGCTTGATATTGCCGAGATCAGTCTCCTTTCCTGAGCAGGGGTTCCCGGGCTGTCTGCCTCTCCCTGGCTCTCTAGACTGGCAGAAGGGAGCAATATCTTTGTTGTGAGCAGCAATAACAAGACCAGGAGTCCCTAATGCCAGTGCTTGGTGTTCGTGTACACCCATGTCCTTGCTCTTCAGCCTGCATTCATGTGCACCAAGCATTTCAAACCAAGATACTGCCAAAGCCCTACATCCTGGGAATAATTAGAGCAGAAAATCCAGGGAAAATAAAATCTGAGCTGAGGGCACTGGCTCTTGAGTGCAATTACCCCCACGCAGAGATCTTCTAGTGGGACATGTCCATGCGTTTGACTTGCAGGCAAGCTGACCCATTTAAACAGGGCTCCAACAAGCCACCGATGTGCTGACCCTTTTCCAAGGGGGAACATTTAATTTGTCCCTAAACAAGGAAGAGGAGCCCACATTCGTCCCCTCCGCCTCTGGTTTTGCAGCCATTGTTTCTGAAAAGCGAGGTGCAGAAGAGTCTAAACCAGCCGATCTCAACCCAAACCCAGCAGCTTTGTTTTTGCAGATTGTTTAATGTTTTGAAATGTTCCTTACATCTCCAGACATAAATATTCTGACTTGCAGCTGGGAAACTTCCTTCCAAATTGTTTTGTTTGTCAGGTTCAAGTACACATTTTCAGTTAAAAACCTTCTTTCCTTGACTCTTAATAGTTACTGGCCAACAAATGAAACAGAGGAAAAGGGAGTGAATTACATGACCTGTCTCTTTTTGTTTATTAAGAACTTCTTTCCAGCATCTGATTCTTATGGAAATATGGTTTCAATTTTTTCTTTGAATTGTGGATCAAGAAATGTTGCCAATACATATTTTTCTCTGTCAAGATTTCATTTAATCTGGAGCCTGTAGATGTCTCGAGAGCCATGTCTCCTCACGGGGTTATTACCGTGTGTGTCATGTTAGTTTTCAATTGGAATCACATTTGTTCCGGAAAGAGGCGCTGGTGCTGGTTCGTTAGAGGTGCAGCCGAGGGAACATCCTTTCCTTTCTGGACCCAACTTTCCAGACATGGAGGAGGAGCAGGAGCATCAGCACTGACAGGTCAAGGACCCACCAAAGCTGGCTGTGGGTGAGCCGCCAGGGGCAAGGGCTGGCTGGGAGAGCATCGCTGCTGGGCTCCTGGCAGCCATGGCTCTGGAGGCCCTTCACTGAGTATCTGAATGTTCCTGGATGCAGGACTTGCATTTGTAGCTGCTGCTCCCCAAGTAGCTGCTGCAATAAACTCCCTGCACACCCTTGAATTTGGCTTTGTGTGATGGGTAAATGTGGCTGACTCTGATGGGGCCATTTGGCCACACATCCATTACTAGTCCCAGTGTGAACCCAAGGGTCTTTTCACTGTTTTCCATGCAGGACACACAGAAATTCCTCTGCAAAGGTGTGAATGGTCTCACAGGTAAGTGTCTAGTTGAGGATAGGGTAATTTTGAGTTTAATCAGACTGAGGTTTTTTAAAGAAGTGTGATGAAAAAACAGAATTTTAAAAGGTGACCAGCATCCCTTCACTTGCTGGGATCATGCCGATGATCAGGTCCATGATATGATGTGACCCACCTCATCAAAAGCAAGCACCCTGCAGCACCCCCTGCCTTGCAAGAGGAGGGGAGTCCTTACCATAGACTCATAGAATCAACTAGGTTGGAAAAGACCTTGAAGATCATCAATTCCACATAGCCTGGTTGTGGCTGCAGCACCCTATACATAACCCAAACACACAAATGGCAACAGCAGCTACAGCTGTGACAATTTATTCACTCTGTTATTATGACTTCTCTTGCAGGATTACAGTTTCTGAAGATATTGCTCTGGCCAAGCACTTCTCACCTTGCATTGTGAAATGGCACACTCCCTCGCAGTTAGTTGTGGCTATTTCAGACTTTCAAAGGATTAACCTTTCCCATCTAAATGAGAAAAGGGAAGAAATGACTCACTGCCTCTCCGCATTCCCTGAGAAGAGCTTTTTCTGATGGAACTGGAATGCTGGAAATAATCCAGAGGAATTCAGAAAATGAACCTGTCAGAAGAATATTTTAATAAACCCCCTTTTTTCAGCCACAGTATCAACAACTCACACTCTCCCCTTGCCATCTGAAGGAAGACCAAGCAGCTGTCAAAGAACAAAGCCAGTGGAGGGGCTGGACCCCATAGAGCTGCAGAGTGTAGTTGTGCCTCTGTCTCTTTCCCTTAAGCACTCGGAGGTTACAAGGTGGAGTATCATGCTGCTAAACTGCATATGGGATTTTGACTATGGACCTTCACAAGAGACTTTGCAGAGGGTTCATGGGGCTGGGTTGCCAGCATTAGAGCTGCCGCAAGTGATTAGGCTCTTGGAGACAAGCAGGGATCCAGGTGTGCTGTGAGGCAGGGCAGGAACGTGATTGATGGGTGAGCAGAGTGCATTAAAACTGTTCATTTCATGTTACTTATTAGCAAATTTTCTCCCACCTCATCCCATTTCTCGTGTCCTGTCTGCACAAAGGTGGTTCTTTTCAGAAAGCCGTTTTTCTCCTTGTCCATTTCGCTCTTGAGTAACTGACACTCACTTTTTAAAGAGGAATCAGCAAAGGCTGCATTAGATCTATAACGTAGCAACAATTTGCAAAGTATGGCTTATGAAACAGACCTTTCCATCTGCAGAGATTCAAAGATCCCAAAGAAATCCAGGAAGCAGAACTGCTGGAACAGAGGCTGGCTGTGAGCAGCAAATCAGCTGCGCAGGTGCTGCGTAATGTGGGAGCAAGCAAATATCGGGGTCACATGAAGAAGTGACACATCAGAGAACAAAAAGAGGAAAAGGAGCCCTACAAGGCTGGACAGAACCGTGTTGGATGGCATCTGGGAGGGAAACAATGGGAAAAAGCAAACACCCACCCTGCTCTGCCAGGTAGGAAGGGAGCACCCAAGAGCTGCAGGGATGCTCATTGTACCACTACATCAGGTTCAGGAGAGCAGCAGTGGCAGCCAGAGAGCATGAGCAGGAGCAGATGGAGTCAGGGATGCTAAAAGGAGGAAACACCAACAGCATGCGAGGTATCCGGCTGCTCCAGCCTGTGTCTATCTAGACACACTACTGAGTGTCTCGGTCCTCGCATGGAGCTGTGTCTCATCTGTGAGATCAGCTGCGTAAGAAGCAAGGTCTCTGTGTCACTTTGGAAATCCATTTCCTGGTGTTGAAGCTGCGAGGATGCGAGCAGATAAACTGGGAGGCTTCTCCTGTCAGAGGCTACAGCAGAGCCTGGGATGAATAGAAACGTCAGTCACTGTCAGAGGGGAAGATGCCATCCTGCTCCCGCAGGAGCTGTCCTGGGGCAGCAGGAGCTGCTCAGCTGGAGCTGGTGTTGGCGGCAATGGCTGGGATGGGGCCATGGCCTGGATCCTGGTGGGAAAGAGGTCGCCCCATCCCTGAGTAAGAGGGAGCAGGCATCCACCACAGGGAGAAGCCAGGAGAAGCATGAAGAAAAAGGATTCTCTGAGGCTCATTGGGTCGGCACAAAGCAGAGCTGTGGGGACTCCCAGGACACCCAGAGTGTGTACTAGAGGCTCCCCATCTCCAAGCACTTCCTTACCCATGTCTGGGCAGCCCTACACCATAAATTAGAGGGGAGCATCTTAAAGGAGGCTTTAATCAAAAGTTAGGAGTTGCAGCCAGCATGTCACAGTTCCTCATTAGATTGCCATTATAATGCTCTGTAATTGGAAAGACGTTAATATTGACAGTGTTGTGAAGAATGTCCTGCTTCTCCTTGCATGTGTGGATTTGATAGAGTTGAATAATGGAGCAGATATGATGGATTAGAAAAATTCCCCAGTTAAGGTCCCTAATTATAGAGTTTTACCTGCCCAATTAAGGTGGAGCACTTGAGAGAAAACTAGACAGACTCTCTCCAGGCACCCCAGTGCTCTGTGAAGAATCAGCAGCCTCAGCAGCCCTGGACCAGAGGATTAGTTGGATTTTATCTTACTTGGAATGTTGCCTTCCTGATGTCCCTGCAGTATGAAGCCAAGATCTGCTCTGAGGCTAAAGTAGTACCAGCAGGTCCTGCTCCTTGACACGGTCTAAGCTGTGCAGCTATTTTACCTGGATGTGGATTCAAGAAGGAATTTACAACAGCCCCCATGCATGATCCAATTTGCCCTTTTCTGAAAATCCCTTTTTTTTTTTAAATGTACAGAAAAAAAGGCCACATCCAACCCAGTCGGAAGGGGAAGTGTGTGAGTATATGGACACGGAGCTTCAGGGCTGCAGCGTGGACTCTGACCAAGCCCAAAGTCTGGAAAAATCAGTATTTTAGGCACACTGGAGACACAATTTCTGAAGTAAATAATAATTCAGCTCTCTGCAGCCTAGGGATGAATCAGGGCAGTTTTCCTTTAACCATCTTAAAAATGAGAGGCAATGCTCGTCCAGAGGAGCCAGCGGGTGACACTCAGTGTCTGCTGGGTGACACCTACCACCATGAAAGGGCAGGTACAGCAGCACAGAACCCCTGCACCCCGCTATGAGGGACAACCAGCTTGTTACTGTAGAGAAAATTCTAGTTATCCCAGTCTCCCTGTAACCCCTCCCTGCAGCGGTGGGACAATTATCCCATAAATTAGGAAATAAACATTCTGCTTGGGCTCTGGAGTTTGTAACTATCTACCCAAGGTGTGCTTTCTTCTCCAGAGACATCCCTGCAAGGCTGCGGAGGGATGGAGACGTGCCTGTGCTTTTTTTCCCTTTGCCCCTGCCTCCCTTTCATCTGCTCTCATGATGAATTGTAGGGAAAAAACTACCCGAGCCTGTCTGTTTTGGCTTAGATCAGCTTTTCTTCTCATTATAATTTAAGTCTTTAAGGGTCTTCAGTAGGAGCCTGTAAAAGTCAGATCATTCATTCCTGTTGACGCCATGTGTTTCATGGCCATCCGGGCCGTGATTCATGCGGCGGTGCCCAGGACGCGGCTCCTTTGTGCCGCAGCAGAACAATGCCTTTGTGCGCCCGCACCGGGCGGCACAGGGTTAAACCAGGAAAATCCTGTAATAGCTGAAAACTATGGATTGAGCAAAATCTCCCTGTCAGCTCTCTGTGATTTTGCTGAGAGCACTTGGACATGCTGGCATTGGATTTACAAATTGAAAATCATTAATAATTCTAACCAGGCTGTGATAAATCTGAGATCAGTCTCGATGAACCTGGACACCATTTCATAAATCAAAAAGATTACTTAGGAATTTTTTAAAATCTGACGTCAAAATGTCATGGTTACTAATGGTTTTTGTAGATCTCTTACAGTGATATATCATTTATCTACGCTACATCTAAAATGTGACACCAGGGCAGAAATGTGATGTCTTTAATATCATGAATACATTTTATCCCATGATAAAGGTATTAACAACTTCTTGCTGTGACTTGTACTTGAAGTTCTGTGCCTGATTTAGTGCTATTGTTATCAGATTAACTGTTTTCCCCACAAATAGGTGCAGGCAAACTGTTGCTTATGTTGTGTGGCTTTGGGCTGATGACCCACCAAAGCAGAGCAGGGGGGATTCTTTGACCAGGGCTGCTCACCCCGGGGAGCCAGGGCACCGCTGGCTCCTGCTGCACGAGCCCCAGCATCCTCATCCCTGCCTGGGTGCTGCTCCAGTGGGAAGCTAAGGAAAGGGAAGGATGGACCTGAACACCTCGCGGTGCCAGTAAGATGCGGGAGTACAGCAGGACATTCTTCAGCATGTGGCCTGGGTGAGCATCAGGCAGGGACATACAACATGGTGATGTGAAAATGCCAGAATGAAACTAGCAAGTAGCCTAGTAGAAGTCTTGCTTTATACTGATTCTTGTAGAATTTTTCCACTCCTTTTAAGAGGACTGTTCTGAGAAAACTTTACAAGACTTATGGAATTAAACCCCAGCAAATAACCTCCATAAAACACCCTGAAAACCACTCCTTCCACTAATAAAGCTAATGCTAAAAAATATCACTGAAGGTGTAGTAAGGTCTAAAATACAGGAAGAAGCTGCATCTATGCCACTGCTTTGGCTCTGGAATCAAGCACAAATGTTATTTTGCGTATTGGTTTGGATGTCCTGAGCTCCTCAGTAGAGCTTGGATTTGTGCTCTAGGATTTTTGCATTATAGATGACTTTGGGAGATTTTGCCGTAACATGTTACATAGTTTTGGGGCATTCTTGTTCAAAATGAATGGTTCAAATGTTAACATTTAAAGGGCCAATCCCAGTCTTTTCCAGAAAAAGGCTGTAGGAGCACACGGCCTCCAATGGTCTGGGTGTAGCTAAGGAGCTATCAGAGCCTAACAGGTAGTTGAGGAATTTAAAGCAAAGCTTTATGGGGAGAGATTACATTCAGAGGTGAACAAATGGTTGTACCAAGTGTATGCAAAGCAAGTGACAAAATGTAAAAATCCTCCCCGCATTTTGAAGGAAAATATATCTTTCTCTCTGTGCGGTTCCAATGAAAAATAGGCTTTTTTATTTCCTTTTTTCATGCAAGGAAATTAATATTTGCCTTTAAAAAAGATTTGGTGGAGGTTTGCATGAAGGTCATTAGCAGTCTCGCTGGGGAATAAAGAAGGGAGTGATTGAAATCTGCATGGGTTTGTTACTCATTTGCGGCTTTGCTTTACACGTAACATTTTTATTAAGAAAATAATACTTTGGGGCTGGTAATTGTGTTGCCAGCTGGGCCGGGGAGGGGAGAGGGAGAAAGCAGAGCACTGAAACCTACTATTTATGTCCCTGCTAGGTACAATTCCAGGCAGGTATATATATGGTAAATCTCCTTGAGCTGTCCCCAAAGTCACCCTGAAGTGCCGCAACTCTTCCCGGTGTTAAGCACGTATCTCCAGGGCTGCAGCTTCATGCCAGGGCTGGCCAGTGCCATGTCCATCCATCCACCCATCCAGCTGCACTGTGGATATAGCCCGACTTGGCCAGAGGGGTGGATGCTGGAACAAAATGTGGATGCTGCACAAACCTCCATCCCATGGAAAGGGACAAATAACCTTCCTGGAGACACCAGGCACTTGAATAGCAACTTCTGTTTATCAGATAGTAAGGTCACTTGTTTCTGTTCTATTTAACCCCCAAATGCCCACAGTTAGGATTCAAGCTGTAAAACCCTGCTTGCAAGTCGCCTTAAAAATTAGCATCGCACAGAGTAGATACAATCTGAAGTTGGCTTGTAAAATCTTTTGGAAGGATCATTAAGGGTATTTCATTATCTCCATATTGCCAAGGTCAGGCTGTCCATATTTCCTCTTTAGTGCTGCGATGGGAATATGCTGCGACTGTGGTATAATAGACCAGAAAATGTCCACACTGGGAATGATGGTAAATCAATAAAAACTCATCAATATAACTCCCACTTTCCCAAGGTACTGCAAACAGCCTCAAGTTTGTAATTTACTTACGTATCTTCACCTTTTTCCCAGCATTTTTTACACCAACTTCTGAACTTTTTGTCTGTGTAAAATCTTTATGAGAGACAATATATATAAGGGATAAAATGTTTTATTGAAAAGATTATTGATTTTCTTTTTCAGCCAAGCTGCTTGTGCAGCAGCATCACGCTGCTCTCCCAGCAGGGAGAGCTACATCTGAGAGGGGCTGAGAGAGGCAGCCGGATGGGAGGCCGGCAGATGTGGGTACGGCAGCACCACAGGAAAGCTGGGAAGAGCATCTCCTGTCTGCCTCCCACCCCGCACAGGGTGATGGGGTTGCTGAATCAAGAACAAAGGTTTGCAAAGCCAAAGCCACACTGCAAAAGGGAGAGGAGGAATTGTGCGGCTCGGGCACGGAGCAGAGGGTTACACATGTCTCAAGAGTGATCATTAATATTATATTATGGCTGAGCACTGTGCTGTACAAGCACCCAAGCAATACCAGAGGTGCTTTAGTCCCATTCCAGTGTGATTCTTCCCAAATCTGCACTGCCAGAACACTCAGACCAAGCCCAGAGCCAGGTGGCTGCTCTCATCCTGCACATCCCATGGTGGAAGTGGGGAGCAGCAGCTGACAGCTCCCTATAGTCCCTCCGGGCTCAGGCATGTGCCTCAAAGAGCAGAGCAGCACTTTGGCTCTTTAGGAGCCTCAGTAAAACCTCGAGCAAATGGAAGCTGAGAGGTGGGTGCTCCTTCTTTCTTCACAGCACCTTGCTTATACCCTTCCCCTTCTTTCTTTCTTCCATTCCTCAGTCTTTTGATCCATCTACTTTTCTCCCTTTTTTATTACTCTTCACTTACTTTGGGAAATAAAACCAAACAACAATCTAAAAGCACTATATACTATGTCTTTTTTAGGCTGACAAAGGGACATCCTCATCACACAGCGTATCCTGCCATGGACATCTGGACAATGGCTCTAGGTTCCTTCACTGATGCTTGCAACCATGGTCCCTGCGAATGCAGGCATGATGCTCGCAAGGTGATGGGTGTCTGGCCTGGAAACAGGGAAGGCTGCAACAGCACACATGATCCATTCCAATTTTGACACTGCTGAATCCTTTATTACGAGCCAACCACTGAAATAAAACCAATCCCATTTTATTAAAAGCCCAAAGACACAATTAGATCTTGCAGATTATGCAAATGATATGTAGCCCTCTGACTGCTGGCAATTTGCCGCATAGACCTCTGTGCTGCAGCGATCGGGAAGCCCTGTCTCAACACTGGTTAGAGACCCTTAACCCCTGGCACAGCTCTGGAGCCTGAAGCCCTGATAAATATTCCACAAAACACGAACAGCCTATTTTCTCTTGCTACTCTGACCTTTTCCCCAAGACATTAGAATGTATTTTTTTTGCCAGGTACTGTATGCTTATCCCCAGGGGTCAGGGACCTACAGGGCTCTATTAACTGTCAGTGGGGTTTTTTTCCTGATGTCTGAGTTTACCCATAGCTAAGCTAATGTACTGAAGAGAGTCTTGGCAGGGGCAATAGACATTGTGTCACTGAGGGCATAAAGGCCAAGGAGTGGATGGAAAAACCTGGTGGTGAAACTTAATCAGCAAGTAAAGACCTGAAATCAGACCGCATTTGATCAGAGGGACCCCACAAACACCTAGTGGGAACAGAAACGGCTGCTTTCCCCCTTTCTGCTCTTTGGCCTCGCTGCCAGCAGCCAGGAGTGTTGCCACTGGTGCTTGCCCAGGATGAGGAGACCTGTAGCACCCAGAGCAGCACTCTCACACAGAGCACCCAGCTCTAAGCTTTGGGGTTGCTTGCAGTCCTCAGGCACTCATCTGGGGGATAAGTGCCTTCTCTCATTCTGTCCTCTATTTTCTCATTTTTGACTTTTATGGTTTTTCATTTACAAGTATAATCAGAGAGAGGCAGCAGGATGGAATAGTGCAATCATTCAACATAGATTAACAATAGAGTCAATGGCCTACAAGTGTTTGCAGCATCCCCCAATGCAAGCTCCTTCAGTACTGAGGCAGGAGAGACTCTAGGAGGCTAAAGCAGAAAAGAGCTGCAAACAACAAACCTTGAAGACCTCAGCTAAACCCACCTGCATTCCAAATGGACCAGCATCTCCTCCAGGAGCTCGCTTTGCAGGAAGTTTTCAGACCAGACAGCAAAGGCAAGAGGAGCATCTCATCTGTTCTGGAACAACTTTAAATACCACTGCAGCCATAGCACAGGCAAGCTGGCCTGAAGGCATATCCAAGGGGGTGCCACTAATCCAGACCCACCAAGGCTGGGTCAGTGCACTGCTGATGAGGTCTCTGCCAGCATAGCTACCCAGGCTGGATCTGTTCATGCAGGTAGCCCTGAACATATACCCCCAGGATGGCTCTTTTCAGCTCCACAACCACACAATGTAGGTTTTGATCTCCCAACCTGATTTTTTGCAGGAAAGAAACAGTCTAGTTTAATCATACTGATAAGAACACACATCACGGAGTGTGTAAATCCCTGTCAGTGAGATCCTGAAGAACGCAACACCCAGGTGAGGTGTGTAATTTCAACCCACTGCAGAAGTAATTAACAGCACAATTCAGCAAAGCATTAAAAATCTGGGCTTTGTTTTGTTTTATTTTAAGCACTTGCGTAAGCACCGTATTGAATCAAGACTTAACACTGCATATCACCCCTCCAAGCAGGGCTGCATAACCAATATTACATTCTGATATGAAACATCAGCACATCATAAGGTGAGCAAAGCACCATGCTGGTCATGAGCCCTGGTGCCCTGGGCTGCACCATCACTGTAGGAATGCCCCAGCTCTAAGTCATCCCTCTCTGCTCTTGACACAAAGAGCCTAATAGCCTAAAATGAGGTTTTAAAGAGCAGCTTAAGCCTAAAAAAAGTTGGCATTTTGGAGGTGACTGCAAGGTAAAATTCAAGCTTCCACTAGGTTTGTTCGCCATCAGGAAGTATTTCGAATACAGAAGTGTGCAAAACATGATTGCTGCTGAAGACCACAGCTGGAAAAGATATGTCACATTTTTATAACTGCTGTCTACCTAATAACATATCATAGATTTACTATCAGTTGAAGAATAGATTGGTAAACATGGTAAATTAAATCCTATGATGAAGTTTATTAAACTTCAAGGCAGTGTTTGCCTACTGAGACAAGAAGGCTAGAAGCAGAAATTCTGAGCCTGCCACCTTTGTCCTCCATGTCACTTTAAGCTGTTGTTACCCAAAAAGGTGCAGTCTATGGTACCTGAATATATACAGACATGCCAGCTCCATGATGCGACACGCTATGCCTGGCCCATAATTTACCAGCTTTAACCCTCCTGTGAAATGACATCTATATAAATATTGTTAATAGCACTAACATAATGTTAAGTCAGGTTTTACTGGACTCCCTCATACACCCTTTGGATTTATTAGCTATAGGATTTGAAGTAAATTTTTATTAGCCCAAGTTAAACCCAGCTACCATGGGCTTGGGATTTGGGCTTTCTTTCCCCCATCTTTCTTCCTTTATTTGAGCTTGGGCCCCCTTTTCGCAGCCCAGTGCTTCCTTCCTCAGACAGAAATGTCCTCGGATAAATCTTAGGGAATGAAATATTTATTAATTTTCCTAACCAATGTTGATCTCATAAATTACCAGGACTTTTTCATGAAATGGTTATTAACATCCATGGCTGCATGTTAATGGCTTATTGACCAAATATGGGATAATTAGACCCTAGGAGCACTGGCCACTGTGATCTATGAGAAGCAAATTTGGCCCTTATTACACCAACGACCTATTTAATATCTACTGATGAATTTAAGGTAGAATCACAGGCCGAACTGGTTTCAAGGAGCTGCCCTCCCACTAACGAGCAGAAAGATTCTTGTATAAAACCTATTGATCCAGAAAAAAATATTAATAAAAATCATTTTTTGTAACTGATGATTAATTGGTTAAATACATGCTAGGCTGAGATGCACCAGGAGAACACTGCGGACCAGCTATTGCCTGGGATTAACAAAACACAGTCTGTTTGAGGAGAGGGCCCTGCCTTCTCTCCCAGCTTTCAAGGATTTAGGGCCTGATTTAAACTAGGAAGATTTCCACTACTCTTTTTAAAGAATTTAAACATTTACCCATGTTGCTGTTTCAGGAACAACAGTTTAGACCTGCTGCAAGTGAGCTGTGTTTGGTTTAAGTTCCTAAGCATGCTGTGCGCTGCTCAAGGAAACCCTTCCCTCTGTCATCTCGTGGCATCCAAATCAAATTAAATATAAAATAAAAGGAATCAAAGCAAAGCCAGAAAGGAAGGAATACAATTGGTTTGGAGCTCGAGCTATACAATACTCGAGCTCGAGCTATACAATACTCGAGCTATGGCCTCATTGTAGATAGGATGCACAAGGCTGAACACAGCTTAAAAATTAAGCTAGTGGTGTTTTAGTGAATACAAAAAGAATAATCCCTCAGCTGATCCAGCAAACTAGTTTTCACTCTGGTCCTGTGGTCCAGCAGGGCTTCTATAGAAATGAACATACCTGGAATTGTTAGAGGCACATCTCAATCACTGGAAATAGTGAATTGCGGTTTGAGTAATGGTTCTCTCCATGATACTGCACCTCGGTGGGCCAGGCCCAGCCAAGTGCTGAGTCCAGCTCTGGCTCCTCGCACAGCTCCTCTCACAGCCTGGATGTCACAAATGAGGAGAGACTGGTTTGTCAGGTCATTGCAGAGATCCTGCGACACAAAGGATGAGGGAGAGGAAACAATTTATTGCCTCAAATAAATGCTATAGTTCCAAATACCAGGCAGCTACCACTCTTCTTATCCCACTCACTATAACTTTTAGGTCCCATGCAGCTGCTAACAGCAATTTTAAACTCTTTCTCCCTGCCAGATTCAGCTTCTCTGTAAGAAGGGGCACACCCGAGGAGGGATTAACTGATTGCTGCAAACAGGAGCACTATGAGTTCTCACAATTCAGACCTTGCCAGAGCTCCAGGACATTGCAACAAGTAATTTTAACCTTGATTGCATCTAAAAAAATCAAAGAAAAGCCTTCCACAGCAGTTTCTATGTCAAGGCTGCCCAAAGAGAATCAGGACAGGCTCAAGTTCCTGGACTCAGCACGACGTGCCCACTGAGGCATAGAAGCCCCAAAGCCTCCATACCCAGAGCCTCCGGTGCTTGGACACGCAGGTTACTGCATCAGTGCATCGCTGCAGATAAAGTAAACCCAATAATAAATATGGAGCACAGGAGTAGACTGCAAGGAGTAATTCACCATAGCTATTGTACCTCTTCAACTAACTGTACTCTGAGAGATTGCCTGGAGGTAGAGAGTGGAAATATTAGAAGGTGAAATAAGAAGGAAGTTTCCCTAACTGAACTGAGGACAAGCTTTATAAGCTAATGAAGGGACAGATGACACAGACAAAAGAAAAATACCACAGGAGATAAAAGGAAGAATTAATATATGAAAAATGAAAGAAAGTAGATTAAAAAATAGAGAGCTACCAGCATTCCCTTTGCTCACATATTATTCCCTAATTACAGATAAGAACCCAGGGGCTGCAGTCAGACGCATAGTTTTAATCATTCTTACCCCCTTTTCCTGCTTCTTTCACCCTCTTTCAAGGAATCTACTAACAGCCACCACCAGATACAGACAGACAGGCAGGCAATGCACCCAGGACTCTATACATGCCTGGTAGAGATGCCCACAAGTATCAACCCAGCCCAGGGACGCTGATGCTGCAGCCACCACTGCTGTCCTTCCTCCATCCACCTCTTCCTCAGCTGCACCAGGAACACAGCCAGCCCCCAGCTGGCTGAAGGGCTTTTAATAGCTCCCCCACCCTCCAGATTCCTCGATTGCAGGCAGGTGAAGAAGGTGTTCAGCACCATGACTCATGCAGGACCAGTGATGACTCTGTCTGGGGAGGAGGAGGTGGAGATGGCCTCTGAATTAGCCCCACTGCAACCAAAATAGCAAATGCGATGTGTAGGCACTGCCCCAGCATGGGGCTGTGCGTGTTCCGATGCCAAGGACCACCAAGACCCAAAACACTGAAACCCTGCTCCCCACAGCAGGGTGAGAATGTCCCAGGCCCCATTCCGCAGCTGCTGTCCTCCCACTGCCTCACGGAGCATCTGCTTCGTGCTTGAGTTCCTGTACAGAGTTTTATTACCAGCCAACAAACACTCACATTTAACAATCAAATACAAAGAAAACAGCTTCCTTTCCGCTATGTAAGGAGTTCAAAAGGAAAATGCTGTAGATATTCCCTGTTTTCTCACAAAAACGGTGTCACTTTTGAAACGGATCACCTGGCTGCGCTGGACTCTGCGGTTGCAGAGAATTCCTCTCTCCCCGTGTATCCCTGCTACCCTGTGCAATGCTGCCTCCCAATACCTCTCCCACCCGAAATTCGCTCTTTCTTCTCGTGACAGGGTGTAAGAAAGAATAGGTGCAGATTTTAACCTCTATAATAGACACTAAATCACATATATTTGTTTTTCCTCTATGCTGGGAAAATGTCCCCGAGGAAGCATGTTAAAGTTGGGCTTTAAAGGCACCAATTTAGCTATTATGAGTTTTCTATGCTTTTTCTATTCAGGGAATGTTTGGCTTGAATACAGTACCTAGAAGAAATAAGATCAGCTCAACTGTTTTAAAGCTGATTGACACCTTGGGTTTTTTCCCTTGTAATCTGAAGCAAAAGGAAAAAAATATAAAGGGAACCAGACACTCATTTAAAAGAAATTATTTCCTTGCCTACAGTCCCTGATCAGGGCTGCCTGTGCAGGGAGAATGTGATCTCATAAAAAGCCTTTCGTGGGTTCTTTTTCAGATCATTTTGGCTCAGGTTTTGGTGGCAGATGAACTGTATTTCATCAGAGTTTAGAGGAAATTCAAAGTGAAGTTAAGGAAGTTGCTGTAAATGAGAAAAAAAATGAAAGATTCCCAACAAACCCTTTCATTCTAGCTTAACATATCAGCCAAATCAGGAAACAGCTGTAGCAGAAATATTGTTTTTAATAATCGGAGAAAGCAGCGGAGACGCAGCTTTTGTTGGAACAGTGACCCCCAATGGTGAGAGCGACACGGGCTGCGGAGGATGAGGACACCCTGGACAAGGCAGAGGAAGAAGCTCTTGATGAAAACCTGGCCAGGGCACACCATGACACCCTTTGAGCACAGCTCTCATGTGGGTCACAGTGGAGGCAGCCCTATGCTGCAGGCTGCCTGCCCAAAGCCACACATGCGCACGACAGGCATGGTACCCTACGTATGTAGCCAGGAATGAAGCGACAGCTCAGGGTTAGAGGGTAGATGTCCCCAGAGCAGATGCTGGGGCATGGTGGCTCATGGCCAGCGTGGAGTGGCCCAGGCAATGGCTCTGGGGGGTTCCTGGCACAGAGGGTCTGCAGGAGGAAGCCCCAGCCTGGGACCTTACCTCATCCAGAGGCCAGGTTTCTTGCTGATGGATGGGGGCACCCACTCTGGGGGGCACCAAGAAATGCCCCATTGCTCCTCCAGCATGGTGAGCACACAGCACGAAACCTGAGCAGTGGCACTACAAGGATGGAGCATGAGGAGTGGGATGTTTCCTGCTACTAAAAAGAACACGGGACGTTATGTTGTAATGGTGGTACTGAGGAGCCTTTGTCTGGCTGTTGGATTCTTCTGTCTTTACAGCTGCAGAACTGGAAGTGCCTGATGTGCTAGGTGCAAGATATTTCTTTCTTTCTTTCTTTCCTTTCTGGTCAGTACTCATAGTCTTGTGGTTGAAAGGTTTGTCTATCCTGACAGAATGTCATCCGGCTTGGCTTTGATTTTGCAAATAATCCACCTCCAGCTATGAATGCTCTCACTCCGAGATAGCCTTAACTTCCCCAGCGCCACAGGGCATGGGATGATTTCATGATGGTTAAGGGGAGATGAAAGGATTTTTGCCCTTGTCCTTTTCCCTTCTTGTTTTGAGAAGTAAACAATAAAGTTTAAGCCTTCCCACAGAAAATCTGTAAAAATGTGAGAAGACAGTAGAGACCAAATAATTATCCATAATCAATACAGTTAAAGTCAATGGACTCTGTGTGTCCTCTTCTAATAGACTTTGTTCTGGGTTGTACCTTGACAGTTTATTTAGAAATATGAACTCTGTAAGGGATGGCTATTTGACTATGTAATCTTGTTAAACTCATAAATACAATTGGTCTGAAGTCTCTATCATTGAAGCCATCTGGAACTAAATGTTTTGATAGCTAAAAAATGGTTCATTGAAGGAAATTCTGAAATAATGGGACTAATAAGTTGCCAAGAGAACTGTTTACATGGGCCTAAGTGAAATTATCATAAGGCAAGGGGAAAAATTTTTGACCCACATCTTAAATTCTTGCTTAGTCAAGTTATGCAGGCAAATAGATTGTATAATGGGACATATTTATAAGATAAAGCTGATTAGTGATGTTGGTGTCTAATACAACCTACGTCCAGCACTAAATCAGATTAATTTATAGGTGATTTTGTTGATGAGCACACACTGATGCTCCCATGGTGTGAATTTCAATAACTTGCTTTCCTCTTTGGAATCCATAATTCTATTATTTGAGACACCTCATTGTTATAGATAACACATTTTAAGTGATATTATTTATGCTGTTTCATCTTGTCACTTAGGTTCTTGCTCAAGTTCATTAATGTATTGTGCTCCTCTCTGTACAAGAGGGTGCAGTGAGAGCAATTGATTTTAAGTCCACATAATGACTGATGATATCACGCATGTTTACTGCTTTGACACTGCAGACTAGATGCTAATGCTGCAGAGATAAACATGATGTCATTTTATGCAATTAAACACTTAATATACAGCAGGTAATGATTTGGTAAGCTTGGCACATGCAAGCAGTGGCTTTTAATCTTATTAACAGGGGTGGGATGACGCCACAAATGATATACACGTACCCAGTCCATATCAATAAAAAAGCCTTTTACAGGCTTGGGTCATTCTGCTGTGATAGGGTGAAAATACCTAAAATATGTGCCTAGCAGCTCATGAGCAGCTTTTATAGGATGGAGGAGAAAATGTCAGATTTGGACCAGCCTGAAAACAAAAAAGTGAAGTGTTCCTTCTGTCCTCCTCTTCCCATGCTGTGCTTGCAAGCAGAAAGGGTGGGTTGCTTACTGGCTGCTGGCACTGCATACACTCTGAAGTGTGCAAGCACTGGGTGAACCACAGCCCACCAGTGTCCCACTGCCTTCTCTAAACCAGTTTGGCCCTCCTCATTGCTAGTGAGTGCTCATCTCTGTGGAAGCTGGTAGGAGACAACAACATCCGTGCTGCTGATTGAGGACTGAATGTGTCCTGCTCTCTAGGGGAATATGCCCCCTGTTCTGTTGGACCCACTGTAGTCCTGCCCCTTCTATGGACCAATGCAGCCTCTGCTCCTCTGCGTAGCTCTGGTCTCCCTCCTGCTGCAAATGCTGCTCAGCGTTTCCCTCAGCTCCACAGATGCGGTAACAAATGGTCCTTTTCCACAATAGTCAATATTTCTCAGCTTTGACAGATTAGCCAGAGTAATCACAGATTTTATGTGGCACAATTAACATATCTTTTCTTTATAGCTATTGCACATGAAATTGTCTGTGATAAGCAAGGTCAAACTGTGCACCAAGCCAGCATCATCCTTTAGGGCAGGTCCCAGACTCACACCACTGCAGGGGAGGCTGGCAAGTGACCACATGCCAAGCTGCTTCAGTAACTCAACAGTGAGACGACTGCAGCACAAGGTTCTCCAGCACTTGTAGAAGTGCTGCCTCTTCCCCACGGCTGTGTGATTTGGAGGCGGCAGGCACTGATTTTAAGACCTGCTCAGTGTATTAGTGGAAAACTGGGAAATTCAGCAGTCAGAAAGAGGGTGAAATGGGGACTTGGGAAGGCTCAAGGCATCATCTCAACTGGCACTCCATGGCTGGGACTTGGGTTAACTAGCACATGGAGCAAAGCTCTAGGAACACAGAGGACAACATTTCCAAAGCCATACTCAGGTACTGAAATAAAAGACCTGGCTTAGTAAAGGGATTGCAGTGATTCTGTCTAAATTTCTGCAGTCCTATCATTTTTTGGGGGAAATGCTTGCAACCAGAGATGCTCCAGCTGAAAGTGGAGATGAAGGAGCCAAGTGAGCTGGAACTCTCTGGACAGACCTCATTTTATTAAGTTGCTGTTCAGCTCAGTCTCTGTCCCCCCTCTCCCTCCTGCAAGAAATGCAGTTGCTCTCCCGTGCTGCCCTTTCTGACAGATCCCTCAGTCCCACTGACCTCTGTCACAGCTCGCCCCTTCCCACTTCCCTGAAATCAATTACCTGCTCTGCACTGCTCCATATTCATCAGGGCTCCAGCCATTTGACCCGCAGCCCCCTGCTCCCTCTCCAGCCAGAGTGCTGCTTCCAGGGTTTGCAAAGGAATGGCTCTATTGTTGCTAATCAAGCAGAGAGGGGTCAAGCCAAGAAGGATGCTAGGGGGCTCCTGGGCTGGTCCTGCTCTGCTCTGGGGTGCAGTGGTGCCTCTGCCTTCCCCTGGAGCAGCAATAGCATTAAGCTGCTCTTGTGTGAGAGGAGAGGTGCTTAACTGGGTACACCTTGGTGGGGAGCGGATGCTCCTGGAGAAAGAGTGGAAGGAGCTGAGTATATCAGGAGCACCGAAAGGGTCAAGGACAATAGCTGGGTGTCACCCAAGACCCCTAGAGCACCCCATGGAGGATCTGGTGTGACACCAGCACAGATACTGGCCAGGGGATGGGACTTCACCCAGTTTAACCAGGTTAACCATGGCTGACCCTGCATGGCAGGAAGTGCACAGCCCCTAAATGATGCTTTCCCCACCTTTTATTTCGAGTGATCCGTGAGCCCCAGGATTAACCCCAACAGCTGCCACACAGAGTGCGTCAGGCTTTGTGCTTCATTTACTCCCAAATAAAACGATATCAGTGTGACAGGAGATGTTGATCCATGAGTAATTCAGCACAGGCTGCTGCAAAGCTCCTTTTGCTAAGCAATGCGCAGCCCGTGCTCATCAGTATGGCCCCTTCCAGGCTCTGCAGAGGCAGTGCAGGCAGCTCTGTGCTGCCAGGAATGTCCCTGTCCATGGCTGCCCATGCTTCTGGCTTCTGGTTGCCACCCAGCCTCCCACTTCAGCCTGCTGGATCCATTCAGCTTGCCTACTGACCAGACACTCTTACATGCTGTGATGACAGCACCTTTTCTCTTTGGAGAAGAGAAGGCTCAAGGACAACCTTATTGCTCTCTACGACTACCTGAAAGGGTAGCGAGATCGGCGTCAGTCTCTTCTCCCAAGTAACAAGTGATACAACAAGGGGAAATGGCCTCAAGCTGCACCAGGGGAGGTTTAGATGGAGATGAGGAACAATTCCTTCCCCAAAGAGTGCTCAGGCATTGGAACAGGCTGCCCAGGGCAGTGCTGGAGTCACCATCCCTGGAAGTGTTCACACACCATGTAGCCAAGGCCCTCAGTGAAACGGGTTAGTAGTGGCCTTGGCAGTGCTGAGGAACGGTTGGACTTCATGATCTTAAAGGTCTTTTCCAATCTAGTTGATTCTATGATTCTATGACAGTTGGCCAAACCCCACACTGCTCCGCAGAAGATAGTGCCATTTCTGGATGGCATCCCAGAGCCTGGCTGCACAAACACATGTCACTGTGCTATGGCAAGGGCTGAGGCCGAACCTTTGTTTCTCTTTCTCTTCTAGGTTTCCTTTCCAAACAACAGCATCAAGGCTTGTGTTTGGATTTCATTTCGTCTTCTTTCGAAAGTCTCTGGGATGTGCCTGGATTAATATTATAGTTTATCAACAATCGGTGCTCAAGAAATAGGCTCTCTTTGGGTGATATTTAATGAGCTTGGAAATGAGAATATGACTGTGCTGTTGTAGGAGACAGGAATGAGAATTTTAATGAGGGTTTATGTTTAATAAAAGGTTAATAAATTTTAATTAAATTAAACCAATAAAGTCCAATATTTGCTTAGCATATCAAAGTTCTGTTTGGCATGGTGGTGTGTGAAATGCTAGCTCACACTCTGCTAACACAAGGGTCTGAGTCCTGCTTCCACCGGCATTGCCAGTCCCAGTGGAGCATGTATGGGAAAAACCTACAGTGACAGGAAGAGCCTATAGGAGATGTTTGAATTTTGGTGTATTTTGAAGATGGGCCATCACCAGACACCCTGTAGGCCCCTCCGTGGCTCACAGATGATGCTCAACTACCTCCAATGTGCCAGAGTAAACTGGTGCCACACAGAGCAATGTGCAGCTTTCTGCCTAAAAGCTTTCTTGTGTAAAATCACTTTTAGGTTGGGGAAAGTATTTGCTGCTCATTTGCTCCTTTGGAAGCCCCATGGGGTCTCGTATTCGACAAACTTTCCTTTAGTTTCACACTTAAAAAATGAAGAGCTGTCTCTAAATTATGAAAGACTATTTCAAGACACATTTGAAAGAAAAACTGAAACATATCCTGTTTAGTTGTGAATGTGGTGAAATGGAAACCAGTCTGACAGCACATCCCAGGGACCTCACCAGAAGCCCAGGCATGCCGGGGCACAGCAGAGGTGTTTCAGTGCCATGGGCTGGATGCAGGCACAGCCTCAGCCTGTATCCCTGTGGCAGCCCTTGGCAGTGGCTTGTAGTGACCCGGCTGCCTTGCACAGGGCTCTCTAGAGAGCTTCTGAGCATGGTTCTGCAGTTGTAAGTGAACAGCTGGCGTGAAACATGGCTTAATTGTTTACAGGGGCCTGGGCCAGATGTGGTGCGTGCTCCCGGCACCGGGTCACAGCTAATCAGCCTGGGAAGGACAGGAATGGGCAGGCTGATCCAGCTCCTGCCAGGCAAGAGCCAGAGCCTGGCACAGCCTTTGGCACGGGCAGGATGAGCAGCTGGTGCGGCATGGCGTGGCACTGCACAGGACAGCATGGCATGGCACAGCACAGCATGGCATGGCACAGCACAGCATGACATGGCACAACACAGCATGGAATGGCGCAGCACAGCACTGCTGGAGCACCGCCAGTGTCCCATGGGCAACCAGGGCGGCATGGCAGAGACTCTATGGGAGGTGGCACACATGGCTTTGTTGCTGGCACTGGTATGACTGGGAGCACCACTGGGAGCACCACCTCATCTTCCTCAGGGGCTAACCCTGGCACATAGCAACCCTGCTCCCCATTCATTGCCATGGGCAGCACATGCTGGTGCAAAATATGAATCCCATTGGATTGGGAAGAAATGGAAAAGCTCAGGATTTATTTCACAGCAACATACACGGATAAAGTCACAGCTTTGTGTCAGCTACTGGTGCTACTCCAGGAGCCCAACTCAGCTCAGCCCCTCTGCTGACTGTATAGGAGAGTTTGGGCTTCAACTGTTGGTGTCAACTGCCCTCTCCCAGCACAGTGAGGCAGAGTGGCAGGAGGGGAAACGATTAAGGAATGTTATTAGGAGGCATCACTGGCAATAAATGTATTTCTTCTAAAAGATCTGGAGGAATATTTGGATTATTACATTTCTTAGAGTGCTCAGCAAATGCGTTACACCCATATGACAAATAAATGTGATGGCTTCAGATTTCATTAGGCAGCCCCGGGCAGCTGTGCTTTGCCCCAGCCACAAATGAGCAGGGTCTCTGTCATGATTCCTTAATGGTCATTTTTACATCAGTAGTAATGAATGTGCCAAGTGTGGTTGTTACGTCCCTTATGCCTTACCCAGCACCGAGGACACGAGGAGCTCCCATGGTCTGGGCAGAGCAGGTGGAGGGATCAGCCCATTTGGTCTGGAGGAACCATGTATGGGATGACAGTGAAGGGGAAGGAGCTCTGGGCATCCAGCATCGTCTCGCTGTGGCTCAGGCCAGATCCCCACTTCAGGACCCAGATCTGTGAGTGCTGTTGATGGCGAAGGAATATGAGAGAGCAGGGGATGGAGAGGGACAATAATTGGTCTTTTTTATTTTTTTAATTTAAATTTAGCAGTGTCAAAACCAATCTGAGCAGCGGATGCATATATTTAAATTAAAAGTAATTAAAAATGTGCTGCCAGAAAAATGCATGATGGATTCAATGTAAGAAAATGAAGTAATAAAATACTTTATGGATTAACTCATATCAGACTGTTTTGCAAATTTATTTTTCATTATGATACATCCATATCAGATAATGTCTGAATTTATTATGCTGCCTTCAGGCAAGCACTGTCTGAAACCTTCGCTGCCCCATTTGGGTCCCGGTGACTGGTGAGCAAGGTTTCTGTCATCATTTCTTAGTGGTCACTTCACCTCAGTAATAATGAACGAGTCAAGCAGGGCTGTTATTTTCTTTAATCTCTTTCCTCATATTAAAAAAATACAGCCAGCCACATCATTATTGCAGCAGGCCCAGAGGACTATTTCCAGGTCATTACTCCAGTTCGTCTGAGCGTCTCAAGGTCCTAAAGGGTTTGGGGTTATATGCAATAAGGCGTTCGTCGACAACATTTCCCTTGAGCCCTAGGTGTTAATGAGAAAGATTTTCCATGTGGCTGTTAACACTGTGCAGTTTAAAAAGTCACAAAGAAAATGGGATTTCTTACTTTGGCTTTCTGTCTCATTGTGGATCTTTTTGTTTGCATACCGTGGGGAGGGGATTTACCTCTCTAATTGCTTGAATTCATATGGTTATTTTTCTAGAGGAGGAATCTTAACCATGTGCAGGCTAGATTTCCATAAACCAAGTTTGAAATTTTTTGGTTTACTCACTTCTAATTGTCCCCATGTTATTCTGACAGAGCATTGTTTTCCCCTTTGTGGACAGAAGAAATGTCAAACTGCAAACCTAAAACAAGGCCAATGCCATCAAAAATTCAATTTTTTGTCCAGGACAGGGGCCCATGTAATAATAAGAATTTGAATGTTCTAACAGGGTTATAGATTGTGGTCTGGTGCCTCCATGCTGCATCTCATGGGGCAGCCTGGTAAAGCAATTACATGGCTGGAGTGTGCTGCAGAAAAACCTTGAGATTAAGGGACGTGGTGCAGGGCTGGGTCCCAAACCCTGGGCAGAGGCACGGCCATGCCAGGGCCTGGCTGCTGGGAATTATTGCAGGAAGAGGCATTGGAGACCATCACCGTGATCTCAGGGCTGTGTAACAAACAACCTGCTTCCCCTCCAGCCCTGTTCCCAAAGGCAAATCACTTTTGGAAAGGGGCTTTGGGGTGCCCATGGCTATGCCTTGCTCCTGGAGGATGCTAGGATGCTGCTGGAGCCCCAAGCCCAGTTTGCATGGGTGAGTCAGGGGATTTACAAAGCTCAGAAGCTTAGACTTCCTAACCTAACCTTTGGTGAATATTTTTGTCTGCTCAGCATCTTTAGTTATTTACCAAACCAGAGCGCAGTACACTTGTGGTGTGCTTTTAGAGCTGCTATGAATTTTAAAATGTGTAAAAATGACAGAATATTAACAAAAGCATTGATTTCCCTATTTATTTTTATGCATTTTATTAACTAAACCACTTCGAAGTGTAGCCACTGTGTATTAAATTTACTCTGCAGTGTCGGATATGAATCTCAAACAATAAAACAAATTGAATTCTTTATTAAGCAGAAGTTTAGAAAGAATACAATTAAAAACACTGCCAGGCAATCACTGCAGAACTCTGCCCCTGTGGGCAGCAGGACAGCTTCCATCTGCCCTTTCCTGGGCAGGATTTTGCTGAAGGTCTTCCCCCACATAAGTTCCTTACAAAGTCATGAACAAGTAGATAATGCACTATAGGGATAATTTTAGGCTATTTTAGAAATTCTTTGAAAATCTGCTATAGTTTAATGAAACTACACTGCTTTGAAGCTCTGTGTTTGCTTATATTTGAGTGAATTTTGCAATAGAACAGATTCCAACAGTGGAGAGGTGTTGGTGTATGTAGGCATGCACACATCCCACAGATCTCACAGCCATTTTATCATTAATTTTTTTTAAATCCTTTGGAATAGCAATATAATCCCACCAGGAATGCAATTGAGTGGGGCCCGCGCTTAGAACATGTGCAAGGCTATAGAAATGCTAAGTGTTCTGGGAGGAGAAAAAAAATGCATCTTAATCCAGGCACTCAGAGTTACTGAATACATATCAATTTTCCCCTTAACCTGTTCTTTTAAAGCTGTGCAACTGCACAAATCTAGTTATTAGCAAAACTTAGATGTAAGATGAGCGCAGAGGCATAAAAATATCTTGGTTCCCCAGTGGGGATAATATTAGCACGTCACTGTGTAGCGATATTGTGCAGGAGAGTTTAATTTGCCTTTGCGAAGCACTTGCATTATACTGCTGAGCATCGGGAAAATGCCGATGAGGAAATGCATAATTCTACTTTCAGGGCCAGGTTTACACAATCTGGGGTCACCCATTGGCTGCTGGCTGAAGAGAAAATATTTGACCAGATAGAATGAGCTCTCTGAGCATGGAGTGAGCTTTATATCGCTTCAAATACATAGAGGTTAGGTGGACATGGATGCTCCATCCCTGGAAGTGTTCAAAGCCAGGTTGGACGGGGCTTAGAGCAACCTGCTCTAGTGGAAGGTGTCCCTGTCCGTGGCAGGGTTTGGAACTGGATGAGCTTTAAGGTCCCTTCAAATCCAAACCATTCTATGTAGGAATGCCTGAATGTCAACGTGCAAAAGGTGAGGACGCAGGGGTGAACGGGCAGCCTTAACTCCAGCATTGAAGGATTTTAAAGTGTTCCTGACTTGGGAACTGAAGTGACAGCAACGGGGGGCAGCTATTCCAGAGGGAACATCCTGATCACAGGCAAAGTCATGGGAGGAGAAACATTGGAGCAGGTTCATGTGCATGCAAGCTCTCGCCACTGCAGCGGCCGGAGGTGAGCACAGCATCCCTGAAGAAACACCTCACATGTGCATGCGTGCTACAGAGAAATCTGTCTTCAACCTTAATGAGCCCACGGTAGCTAACCCCCCACCCACACCTGCTCTCTTAAATCTGTATTACGCTGCAAACCGAATTAACAGCAGGTCTTAGAGGCAAGCTGCGCGCATGGGCACAGAGCAGAGCACCGCAACGCTGGAATACAAAATCTATATATAGATCCCTGTATCTTCCTCACTCTAAATAGGCTGTACAATAGCTATTTTGGGGAGGAGGTAGCGTGTGGAGAACCTACTAGGGTGAGGGAGGAGTGTGAGGACCCAGCAGCAAGGCCCAGGTAGGCTCATTAATGCTCCTGGCCTTTTCAGGGAAGATTTAGAAGGACTCTGTAATCTGCAAATTCTAAAGAGCTGACGGAGACAGTTATTAAGGGCTGGTAGGTGATGGCTGCTCACTGTGTTATTAAAGTGCTAAAAGATTATGTCTCTGATAGCTGTGTGCTTACAGTGTCCTTCATGACCACTTCCACAGGGACAGAGACAAGGAGAAAGGCAGAGGATCGATAAAAGGATATTACCACTGGGCCAATCCCAATAATAAGAGAGGTGATATATACACACCATTTAAATTGTCCAACACATTTAATGTTCATTAACACTAATTTTCACAGTGCTGGTGTTTAACATATTATTGCAATGAAATTAATAAAAAATACCCCACAGGAAATATAATTTAACTGTTTATATACTCACCTTTTGATTGCCAATTTCCTGCCGAGCTCTGCTCCTGCATCAGCGTTTGCAGGGAACAGCAGCCGAGATCCAGCGGCTGGGGCTGGGGAGAGCCCCCGGACCCTTGCACAGGGCATCCTTGGCATGACACAGACCCACCACATCTGGCAGAAACATCTGGCAGAGCCAGGACCGTCGGCACCATAGGCCCTTAGTGATCAGGAAGGGGTGAGAGTGCCAGCAGCGGGCTAATCCCTGTGTTTCCCTTGTGCCATTTCCCTCCTTTCATACTTCCGCCTCTTCAGAAACCTCCTTCAGATTTTTCCTTTCTTCTCCTCCTTAAGAACTTCGTCAGGATCACACAGATGAATGTGCATTATCCTTGTAAAAAATCTCAACTCAGATTTGTTTTGGTGGATGGGCATTTTTCATTTAACAAGAAGGAAAGAAACATGCAATAGTTTTGTTATTATGCAGTAATTACTGGGGAATTACGTATTTATTTATCTCTTACGAAGCACATGGAAATTGTGTTTGGCCACAGTGTAAAAACTGTGCTATAATTACTGTAAAATTTATAGTTTTTACACTTCCAACAAGTTAGCTTTTAAATCACACAAGACCATGTAAATACTTTAAAATTATTCAGTAATTACTTATTTACATTGTAATTAAAATAAGTAATTAGCATACATTTACAGAGGATTTACGTACTTATTTGTGAAAATAGTTCCTTGGCAGATGCAAAAGAAATCTTTAGCTGATCATAAAAGAAACAGAAAATATATGTGCATTGAAAAGGAGACTTGGTAGCTGTGTGACAATGCTTGTTCCCTGCAGGGGCTGGATTTTCCATACCCGTGCCTGCCTGGAGAGTGGACATTCTCATAAGGGCTGGCTGGGAATCTTGAAAGGGCAAGCCTGTCATGATCAGGAGCAAAGAAAACCGTGAATGAATTGAAAGAGAAGTGCCCATGGCCAGCAGGACCCAGCTGAAGCCAAGGGGGGACCTGCCACAGCCCATCCCGATGGCTCCAGATGCACTGGTGGGTGCTACATCTTGTTGTGCTCACCCACTGCTCAGCATCCATGTCTCCCTGTGGCCCTGAATGATCTGCAGAGCTCCCCCTGCTCTTGTTCAGGAAACGTGGGTGCTAGTTTGGAATCCTAATTAAGGAATGAGCACTTTGCAAGCGATGCCAGCAAAGGTTGCTTGGCCCATTCTTTGCCAGAGGGTTGGCACAGTCTTTTGCTCCTGGAATGGCTGGAGTTGCTCCGAAGCAGCAGTTGTGTTCTTAGAAAGTGTGTTGGCATGCAGGCGAGCAGACTTAGAGCCAAAACTGGCCCTTTAAAAACCCACACAGGGACCGAGAGGGCTTGGCTGCAGGATTAGCAAAACATCCACTGACAATCTTCAGGGCTCTGTAGTTACTGTGTATGTATTTCAGCTAAACAAGACAAATCTGGCTGATGATTGTGTCTAACTAGGAAGAATGATTGAAGGTCTGTGCCCTCGTCTGTAAGGATAACATAAATGATGATTGGTTTGAGGCAAGAACTCCCAGGCCAAAGCTAGCGGGAGCAGCCGGAGCAGCGTGCTCCAGCACAGCCGCCCACAGGAGGGACCCCGGGGCTGCTGCCCCCCTGCTAGCTCATGTTGTGCAAGGGAGAGGCAGGAGGAATGGCCCCGGATGCTTTCCTGAGCTGGACACCAGCCAGAGCAAGTTCTTCTTGCAGCACGGGATTAGGGAAGGGTTTTTATTCTTATAGATTTACATCCATTGGAGGGTTTTCGCTGGAAAAATGTGCCAATCCCCAAGGAAATTTTCCATCAGATGGAACATTTAGAAGAGTTTGGGCTGATGTGCATGTGGGATCTGGTGTCTAATACACGCTGCTCCTGACACAGGCATGGTAGGGTAGTGAGTTTTCCTGGGCTAGGAGCAGCTTGCAGATGGACAGAGGAGCACAGAGGTGATTATGTCTCTACTATGAACAAGGCAACATGTCAACACAGGTTCATCATGGTCCTTTTCATATTGGGACCAAGGTGACGGTAGGTCAAGCAAAGGTGCAGCTTCATAGAATCATAGAATCCCAAACTGCTTTGTGTTGGAAGGGACCTTAAAGCTCATCCAGTCCCAACCCCCTGCCATGGGCAGGGACACCTTCCACTAGAGCAGGTTGCTCCAACCCCATCCAACCTGGCCTTGAACACTGCCAGGGATGGAGCATCTGCCTGGTAGTGGTGTGTTCATGGGGTACCGGGGGATGGCCAGAGCTTTGGGTACTAGCCTCTTCCAGGGGTCTTGCTTGAGAGCTGCTCTCATGAGCTCAGCCATAGATTTGCATCCTGACACTCCAGGCTGCAATCTGGGTTCTGTTCTCTGTCTTCCTGTGCTCTCTTTTCCCTGACTTGCCATTGTTTTGGCATGTTTCTGCCACTACTTTCATCTTTACTAAAAAAGCCCATTTCTGTACCTGGTGAGTGCTGGTGGGAACCTTACAGGCATCCAGTGCTTTGTGTAAAAGCAAGATATTTTCTAGGAAATGAAGGGTTCCAGTGTGCAGACTAATGCTCGTTAGTGAGCCGGACCTTGTTGCTAGAACTGTGTTTGCCACATTCTGCAGTTCAGAAATCCCTTCCTGGTGAGACAATGCGAGGTGCTCACAAAGGGAGTATCCGCAGCAGAGTCTCCATTGTGGAATTGCACTCCCTCCCCAGAGCACTTTCGCTGGGCCGTTATCACATGTGCTGTATTATTGGATTTCTCCAAAGTCTCCCTTTATCCTTATTAATGCTGTGAATGTTGTAGCAAGGAGTGATATGATCTAACATTGGATAAAATCACAATTTGTCCTTCTTCTTGGTGTAAATGTAACAGGGCTTAACTGTACAAACAAATAAGCCTAAATAGAAACATTTGTGATGATAAATGGGCAAGGAGAGTGCTCTCTGCAAGGTGAGAGATGACAGTGCCTGTGCACAGAATGGAGAATCTCGCTGCTTCAGGGTCAGTCTCAGGCAGCCTCAAGGTCAGCTCTGCCGGCTCTCCCTCCTCCTCCTCCTCCCCGCGGCGATGGCAGACATCCCTACACCTCTTGCTCTCCGGCAAGGCTTCAGCTCTCTTGGCTGCAGCAGGATTCCAGGATGCTGCTTGAGGACAACTGGCATGTGCTGCCATTGGGCATGGTTCAGCTATGGCTGCTCATTCAGCAGGTTGTGGTGAGACTGAGCCCATTCACCATCAAAAGGACTGAGCCTCACCGGGAGAGGAAAGAACAAGTCTGCTCACAGCACTTAAATACATTTCTGACATATTATTGAATTGTTTGCATTACTCAATTGGCATATGGTGTAAAATGTTTCCCTTTTTTTAGCTTCTTGTCTTCCATGCTGAGCAAATACAGCAGAGCTTTGTGATGTGGTGAGATCCCTGTCTGAACTGCCCTGCACCCTGCCTGCCACCCAACTTCAGGAACCCCAGGGTGGAAAGAAAACAGAATAAGACCAGATCACATCCCACATTTGCTCTGCTCATGCAGTGCCTGTGCTGATCGTGCATGTGTGAATGGGGTATAGGCAACAGTGCCGGATGGGGAGGCTGCAGGGATGGTGGTGCAGGAGCCTGTGGGGCTGAGCAGGCTCCTGGGCAGTGCCCAGTGGAGAAGCGGGTGTCACGATGTGCTCCTGGGGTGAGGTTCACCAGCACAGGCCAGCACAGTGCATGGTGCTGACCCTGCGCTCCCGTCACAGCGCGGGAGCTGCGTGTAATGAGGCCCTGTGCGGATATTGATATGACAGAACAAAAGGCCAAGGTGCAGTAAGGACAGCAATCCGCAGGTCTCAGTCCATTTGTTTTTCACACCAAATCCATCACGGTAATGGGTCACCTTTCCATGGCAGCTCATGATTACCTGCTTACCGGGCAGTGCGGCAGGTATGCAGCAGGCCAGGGCAAGGAGGGAGTAGGTGTGGGACACATCTCCTGCTGCCCCAGGGATTTATGGCAGGTCAGCACCATGTGTTTCCCTGATAGATCAAGTGGATTGGAGTTTATTTGGGTCACAGCAACCGGCGTTGTTTGCTGTGACACAAGACTGATGGGGAGAGCTCTGGGGAGCTGCATGGGGAGCAGCATCTGGAGGGGCTCTGGGGAGCTGCAGACTGGGAAGTGGGGTGTCCTGAGGTGAGGAGCTGGGCTGCACCCCCCTGCACTGCCCCATGGACAGCCCTCATTGAGCTGCCCCTTCCCTCACCCTCAGCACCAGCATCCTACTGTGGGGAGGGCACGAGGGGTGTTTTCTGCCATGGCACATCCTCCCCAAATCCCTTCATCCCAGCACTGCATCTCCGTCACGCTGCCCACTCTCCTCCTCCTTGGCGATAGCTCAGGACATGGTGAACATCTGAAGCAAGGGCAGCAGCTTGGGGACCCCTTTGCACACCAGGAAGCCAGGAGCAGACCCCCGGGATATCAGTCCAGCAGTGCCGCAGCTGCGGCTGAAGAGGAAAAATGTTCCTTTCTGTAGCGTCCTGCTCACACACGTTCCTGTTTAATATTCATGCACCAAAATGAGACAAGTGCTTAATGAGATCAGCCATGAATTTCACTTGAACTCCACCAGCAAAGGAGTCCTCCAAATTGCTTTGCAGTGAATGTGCTAAAAAGTTTAATACTTGCACGCTGATAACCTCTGCGGGTACCTCAGTGTGCTATGCACAAAGGCATTTTCAGCCGCCCTCCATCGCGATGGAGCTGGAAATCAGTGCTTATTAAAAGCATCCCACCACGTGCTTCACTAGAGGTGTGAGCAGGTTCAGTACGATCACCATGAGTGCACAGGTTGCATCTGCTATTCAGCAGGTTGCCCACTCCTCCTTTAGGGTTAATGCTATCAGGGAATGCACAGACAAAAGCTAAACAATGCTCATTATTTCATTGCATAGAAAAAACCTAGCCTCAGGAGACAGAGCTAAATCTCACAACATCTTAAAGCATGGAAGCCATCTGTGATAAGGACGGTTGCCTTTCAAAGATAAGGAAACAAAATTGAAGCATATTATCCATAAATGGCTTCGGGCAATGAATCATTCTGCAGCGTCCTCGCTGTTGGATTGTGGCCATCACAAAGAAAATAGTAATAATGATAGTAACAGTAATTAATACTGTGGGTCCTTTTTGCTGCTCCTGGCTGGAGGGCCCTCAGCCAGATCCCAGACACTAGGCCAGGAACAGTAAACATACATTTATGGTAATTTTATTTGAACTCTTGAGAATACGTCCCACACCACTATGATTTGATGGCTTATTAAACCCTGCAGGGTACCTTCTCAGGATGGGAGTGCTAGGAGCAGTTGGAGGGAGAGAGAGAGCCATCAGCAGGGACCAGCATCATTTCCCTCCTAATTAAAAGTCAAAATGTCATCTAGGTTTTTGTATTGTAATTGCAATGGTCATTGCAAAGACACCATGAAATCTGGCTGCATTAGCACTTCTTTGGGGGGAGGTCTGGTGAATGAAGATGTATTGAAGGCTGTTTTCTGGCATTCTTCTTGTACAAGTCCAGGCTTTAAGTGCAGTAAATGAGCCCCCTGCCGAGAGCTCACCTCACCTCTGGGCCCCCTTCTTCCCCCCCCACCATATCAGAGGACTTGAATGGGGGAAAAAAAATCATACATTCCAACCCTAAATGATACCAGTAAGTTTGTGCAAGCTTATGTAAATCACACAAAAAGTGACAAGTTTTCCTATTAAAAGATAATTGTAATCAGGGTGCTGGACGTGCGGTGCACTGATGATTGGAGATAGACGGGCAGCGTGAAAAGATGGATCGTTTTAATTTGCACCAATTAAATTGAAGTTCATGGGATCATCTTCTTCAATCTTCATGAATACTTTATTTTCTGGCTGCTATGGAGCTATTAAAAAGAATGATTGAGCCAAGAGCTAGGCATAGTATATTTTATGAAATATCACCTTTAAAGAATTTGAGTGCGCCATTTTCATAATGAGTTTTCTAGTACCTAATACCCTTCTATATTACTACATTTTTAAAGTGGATTGATCTGGAAAGTGCAGAAAGTGCAGGTAATGATACATTTTGCTAGGATAAGGTGGCTGATAATGTATCATGTTACTGCTCTGAGAATAATAGATTGCCTTGTGTTTGAGATGTGGCATTCTTATTTTGGTGCTTGCCTTCTGCAGACAAGGGGAGTCCTCTATGTCTCTGGAAAAAAAATGTTTAATTGTTGGTGCAATTTCCTTCCTGTTTCTTCTTTGTCTTTTCTGTGTAGTTTGTGACCTCAGAAAAAGATTTCTGAGGTTTGAGGGAAGCTGTTCTCAGGTATGCATTTGTCTTGATGGATGTTGTTAGAACAGAACAGCATGTAGGAGACAACACACTATGGGAGATAAAGAAATACACAACCCTATATTATTTACCAGTGCCTCACATTCTCTTCCCAAGAGAAATGAGTGATGATAGCTTCAAAAGGATAAGTCAATGAGAAGGGTGGTCATCTCTCACTCACAACTGCCAAAAAGGCCCCAGGTCTCACTATTTCACACACAGACAAATCAAAAGCTTAACGGGAAACTGGTGGTGCTCAGCTGTGTGCTGGATTTGAGCCTACCCTGCTCTTCTCACCAGCTTTTGTGACTGCGGAGATGAGAAATTCGTCTTGAGGTGCTCCATGGCCCCATGACTGCTTTGCCCTTGTCGAGGTCTCTCTGCTCTGGCTGAAGTGGTACCCTGATTACTATTGCCCCGAGTGCGGGCACCATCACCCATCCCTGCAAAAGCTGGCCAGAGCATCTGTCTGTGAAAAGCCACTGTGAAAGCCCAGAGCATCTGTCAAGCTTGGGTTGGTACCAGTTTGGCGACTGAACTCTTACGCTGTAAGTAACTTGCTTTAAAGTTATGCTGGATAAAGTGTGGACAAATACACAGGAGGCCATGGTCTCTTCAGTGCCTGTGGGATCAGCTGCTTGGATTTGTTTCCATCACCACAGAGCTGGGAGGTGCCACCCTTTAGGGAAGTGCTAATTGGAGCAAGCAGGGACACGACTCCCAAGCTCACAGTACTGCAGGAACAAGCGAGCACATCCCTTGGGGACAGCCTGCGGCTAACATGCGCTGGTCCCAATTCCCAGGGGTGCACCCTCGGCACCGCAAGTCACAGCAACATGATGCCATCTCTTTCTACATAGGTTTAAGCAACAGCAATCGTAATTAACCCTGCTAATTAATCAGGGCATAACATATTAATTGCTAGCACACGAGGCTCCAATTGAGCAGGTGCTGTGTGGGAATCTAATAGGATAATGAACTGACTAGGCAGTGCCACGTGCAGTGGAGTGCGCATCACTTGGAGGGGTGGGCATGGCAAAACTTGGAAGGCTCCTGAGAAAGCATTGGAGGAAAATGGAAGCTACTGAACTTCAGGCACCTGAGAGACAGATCTTGTAGTTAGACCTACATGTAAGTTACTTAATGCAGTCCACTATTAAAAAACCTGTAAACTTTTGGTCATTAGTTATTCAGACATTACTATTTCCAGCAAGTTTTCTTTTTTTGGAGGGAGGAGCAGGGGATCATCTGGTTTGGTTTGTTTTCTGTTAGGAGAATAAAGCCCCAACACCAAAGAAATGCTTTGTTGCCTCATAATAAACATCTTTATTTGGCAGAAGGAATTATCCAAGCTCTTCACTGGCCTTGCTCAGGAGATCTCCCAGCCCGATGGAGAATGGAAGAGCTGGAGCAGGCAAAGCACGGTGGCAGCCCCAGACACACAGCCAGGGACACTGGTCAGTGTAAAACTAGGGCCAGGCTCTCCCATCATCTTCATGTTTGTCCACCTTCACATCCCCAATATTTAATAATGTTTTATTTAGGGCAAGAGCATCCACTAGGATTGCACAGGACCCTCTGTGATCTGCTTCACCATTGTTTAGTTTAATTGTCCTAAAATTGGCAATAGATTAAAAGAAAATAATTATCCCTAATTATGTTAATTAAATGGCTAATTCATTAACTAGCTTAACATCTTTTCCTTGGACCATCTCTGCTCTGCAAGATTGTGCTTCCAAGAGGAAATGCCAGGCGCTTGCTGCATTCTGTGTAAACTAAGTTGCAGCGTGTTTAGCGTGAGCTGTATGAACAAAATCCCCTCATTATTCAGATGACAGAACAAAACTATAAATAGTGGATCGCAATTAAAATCAGAACAATTACTTTTTATCCATTATGCTGCCTTTTGCACAATAGCAGCCTATAAAAGGAAAAAGCACAGTCCTTTTAGATCTCTCTCCCTCTCTCTCTCCCCTTATCCAGAACTGTAGCTGGCTTGCTAATTAGGAAGCTTTTGAATTAGATTATTTGCATGTCTGAACAGGGCTAGGGTATTAAACATCCCCGAGGACATACTATAATAACCTCTTCAGTGGCTTTTAGGATCCCTAAGGAACCAGGAACTCTGAAAAAAACTCCAAAAGGAGGGAAAGTGCATAACGATTTCATCCAATTAGGTATGGATTAGTCGGCTCTGTGTCTTTGAATCCTGCTCACTGTGAGAAGGTGTTCTCCTTCAGGAACATTTGACAAAATCATCGGGGAAATTATAATGCAGTACCTAAATGAAATTGCAATACCTTAGTTTCTCCTCCAAGAAAAAAATAAACTACAAAATCAATACGGTGGTGTATAAAGTAAAAAGAAATGCCCCAGTCACTTTATTGCTTAGCTGCAAGCATAGTCTGTGTTTATAGCATCCATGAGTGACTATCAAAGTCAGACTCCAAAGGACAAATGCTGCTGCTTCTATGATTGGCTACAGCACATTTTAATTTTTAAATACCACTGGTATTATCCCCTTCGCAATGGCTTTTCCACGCTCTTCCAGTTTTAAGAAATCACCAGCTCATTTATATTTAACAAGACAATTAAGCTGCCCGAGCTCTCCAAATGCAGCAGTGGTTTGCAGCAAGGCCCCTCCAGGATGCTGGGTTTGGTACTGGGCACACAGTTTCTGTGTGCTGTGGATGCTGCTGTGGGTCTGTTTTCCAAACAGCCCCCACTGGGCTGCAGAAGGGCAAAAAGCTGCTGCTCCCACCACACATTCAATCCATGCATGCAGCCTGCAGGTATTACACAGGAGCAATCGAGGGCAGCAGGGCTTATACCCCCTCTGTGAACATGGTGATTTAGGAGAGAGGAGTGAGACCCCAGCACAACAGAAGGAAAGGACAGCACCAGCAACTGTGCAAGCAAGGTGGAGCTGGGGTTTGCACTGAGAGCCCATTGATTTTCCTCCTTTTACCTTTTTTCTTTGTTTTGGTTTTAAGTGCTGAGATCTAATTTGGAGGCACTGAAACTAGAGCTTCATGAGAAGTATGATTATTAGAAATTGCCTGTGGAGGTAAGCCATGCTTATAAGACTGCACCTGCAGGGACCACTCAGTGTCACCTCTGCACTGCATCCTGCTGCTTGGATTGGAAGCCCAGATATTGGTATCTAATTGGAATGGATTTCCAGAACAGCAATAAGAGAAGCTATCTAGAAAACTGAACATAGAATCAGAGAATCGTTTAGGCTGGGAAAGACCTTTAAGATCACCAACCAACCACTCAGCCAGCACTGACAAGTCCACCACTAAACTGTGCCCCTAAGCACTGCATCTACATGTCTTTTAAACACCTCCAGGGATGGTGACTCCACCACTTACCCTGTGCAGCCTGTTCCAGTGCTTGACAATCCTTTTGGGGAAGAAATTGTTCCCAATATCCAGTCTAAACCCCACCTGGTGCAGCTTGAGGCCATTACCTCTTGTCCTGCCACTTGTTACTTGTGAGAAGAGACTGACCCCCGCCTCACTACAACCCCCTTTCAGGTAGTTGTAGAGAGTGATAAGATCCCCCCTGAGCCTCCTTTCCTCCAGGCTACACACCCGCAGTTCCCCTTATAAATCCTAAAACATATGGATAAACTGCCCATGCTGGTGTTTGTGCAGGCAGTGTATGGTTTTGCACACTTTGAGCCATAGTGTTCGAGCATCATTGCAACAGCCTCCCCTTGCCCAAAGCAATCCCTTCTTAGGTAATATAGAATTGATTTCTGACTGTCAGATATAAAAGGATTCCCCTCACCACAGCCTTCTCTTGGCCACCAATATTTAGTTTATGCGTCTCATGGTCTTCTCTGCCAGGAGCATCACTCCACCTCACCTGAGAATGTCATTCCTTATGCTTTGAATTTCTTTGATCTCCTGTCTGTGTCCCTTGCTCCTATGCTGAAGAAGGGAGTAAGGGAAGCTCCTGTTGTAGCCTGTCCTGGTAACACCCGCAATCATTTCACACTCTTCATGTTTTCTCCGCTCTTCTCAGTCCCATTCCTCGGAGCCCCTGACATCTTGTTTGCCATTTGGCTTTGAACATGTTGTTCAAGGTCTCAGCAATGACCGGCTTTCCAAATCAACCAGTTATATGCTGGGGAAGTTCTGGGTTTTAGAGCATTCATATTTATCAACATCAGCCTTCACTAGCTATCACATCATTCATTCTTTTGTATGGCCAAATTTCTTTGAATTTCTTTCGTCTTTTCTGAATTTAACTAATCTATACAACTGTTTCCTTTTCCAGGTCAGTAATTAATATATTAATGTCATTAGATTGAGTGTGTAACCATGTAGCACACTGCTAGTGACCCTTTACATTGATTAATAAAAGACTATCTACCACTTTTGTTTCCTTCCTCTTAGTCCATCTTATTGATTCATAATGCTACTGTATCTCTTACCCCCATTTTTATCTTGTTTCCTAAGAAATCCTGTGGGAAGACCTCATTAAAAGCCTTTTGAAAGTCTAAAAATATGTCAAGATATTCTCTTTTATCCATTTATATATTGGTAGGTTCAAAGTATTCTAACAGATTAATGAGACATGATTTTCCACAGCAGAAACTGTGTTGATTGGATGTGATCTTCAAGGTATTTTATCATTCTATATTTAATAAATGTTTAAACCATTTTGCCAGATACCTGTGCAAAGCTGAATGCTGTCTGATATCCTGGATTACACTTAGAGTCTTTTAAAAATGTATAATATATAGATAAAACCCCTCTGCTCTTCTTCCACAAAGGGAAAACAGTGCAAATGTTGCTGTTGTATTAATTTATTTTTCTCTTAAATGCAGTAAATATCTAAATATGTGGCCTTTTATTTCCTCTCAAATCAGCTCTAAGATGAGACACAGTGAATATGTAAATAGACTGTAAATTTGTCTTCTTATGCATACAGACATGCTACCATCCCCAGAAGAGCCGATGCACGTAGCTGCCCACTGCACCCCCAGAACTGGGGTGGAAGCAGTACACATCCTGCAGGTTATTAACCTTCCTCTTTCCACCCAGACCTACTCAGGTCTCCTCCACAGACCGACCATTCAAACTCTGGATACTTTTCACTTCCTTGGACTTTGTTAATTTTTCCATGAGTTTTTATGAGAAGTCTTTAACATTTTCCCCCATTATTGTTTTACTCTAAAAATGAGCTTGTCAAAGTTTGAAGATTGAAACTATAAAACACTTTTTTTTCTTCTCTGCTGGAGAACTGCTAATTTCTTTAAAATGAATACCATCTTAATTACAACCCGCTGTTCATTATGAAACAAATTACTGGGAAATTATTTGTCCTTTCAGTTGCTTATGTCTCTGCTTTACAAAAATGGAAATGTCTTACAAAATCCTTTGCAGGCTTAGACCTTTCCAGCACTCCACTCACAGGTACCTCATAGCACAGGGACAAGGAATGGGTGACCTCACTTTCCAGTGTGCTTGTAGGAGTGTTTGTGGTGGAGGTTTATGCCAGTTGATGTGGTGTGGCTGCATCATGGAGGCTGGTCATGGACACAACTTGGAGATGTCCGGGGGAGAAGTCCAGGTAGTTCGCAGAGCAACAAGAGGAGAAAGATAACCCCAAAGAGCAGCGGGGATCACTGCCCTGCTTCCTGCCCTGCTGCCTCTCCACCACTGCAGGCAGGGTGATAATTAATACATTTGTCCCAGTTCTGTTTTCAACTATAGCAACAACCCAGAACTCATAAATCAACCCAGCTTCATCTACAGCCAGAACGCGTTTTGAAAATGAAGCATGTGAGCCCGCGTGTGCCGTGTGCTCCTGAGCTCAGAATACCCCAACACTGCCTGGAAATCTTGACATAAATGGAATACAAGATAGGCCCTTTAAATTGGTAAGGAGGAGATTAAAAAAAGGAAAACAGAATGAAAGTTCCCTGCAGCCTAATCACATCTCTTTGGGAAATTCCCGCACCAACCCAGCCGTGAAGCCAGCACAAATCAATGTGGCCCAGGGGATCAACATTTTACATATATATAAAAAATTGTAAACATCTTTTATGTATGCAATGTAATAACTACACTCAGCATCATGGGCTTTAAAAGCAAATGTTATGGGCAGTTGTATTGCAATAAAGTGGTTAAATGGGAAAGCTTTGAAAGGCTGATAATTTGTACTCTTTTCTTTACCGAACCAAGTTATTCTTGAATGAGTGTGACAAATTAAAACATTCTTCTATAGGAAGGTCCTGAGGGACCACGGGACAGAAGCAACCAGTGTCTGTCATAATGACTGACCAGGTCTTTCGTGTTTCCCAGCCTGGTTTGGTGTGTTCTTGTATTACTCCAGTTGATTTATATCCAGAGAAGACATGTAGGTGCTGCTATTAAAATGGTCCCTGAAACCAGTCAGACTTTCCTCTCATGTACGTGGTGGCTATAAAACACCATCTATGAAAATATAAATTAATACTTTAAAAAATTATTAACCAATAAAATTGAAAATCAAATATTATTTCTGACTTGCAAATAAAAACAGTGGTGCAGATTTGTACTGTGCTTCCCTAATTAACACTGTGCACGTATTCTCCGGGGCCATGTCACAGCTCCTTCTGGGCCAAAAATCAAAGTGAAGCTATGGGTCTGGTGCACTAAATGGATAGTAAATAACACATTCACTGCCTTTAATTATTTAACAAGAACAGCAATGACTCAAGATAATATAAAATATGCACAAAAATACTGTGTGGGAATGTAGTGCTGTTGAAGGCGTTCGTTTTCTTGCACTGGAGACAGAAGTTGCCACTTCATTTAAACAGGCAGCAGTTCTGTCCTCACTGCACTTCTAAGGGGCCTCAGCTCTTTCTAGGGTTGAGACATGATTTCACTTCCCCACTCAGCTAGTGCAGGGTTTCTCTCTTTACAGAACTGTAGAACAGTTAGGGTTGGAAAGGACCTTAAGATCATCTACTAGTGGGACTAATTATTTTATCTTATTTTATCGTACTTTGGGACAGGATTGCCTGCCCCCTTCTCCCTTTATTCTCATGGGGCTCTGCCCTCTTGTTGCAACGCCAGTACTGTCTAACACCATTCGCAGCTCTGGTGTTCAGCGTTTAACAAGCAACAGAGAAACGCACCCTTTGGCACAGTTAACTTGAATTTCTCCTCTGAGATTTGGCTCCAAGCTTTACACAATGATGGGCAGGACTATGCAATGTCTTTTGCTGCTGCTTTTCAGCATGGGTGGGATTTTTCTGGAGAGTAGCTGAGTGGTCTCATGGCACCCAGAAGCTTTTGAATGGAGCAGTGTTCCCTGGCCATGTGCTGAGCCTGGTCTGGGACCAGTGACCCTTCATGGACATGGCCATATCTGCCATTCCCAATGCACCAGGTCTCCCCTCTGCACAATTGAAAGTGGCTCCTTCAGTTCCCTACCACAGCCAGGTTGGGAAGCCTTTGGGCACAAAGAGATGTTTGGACTCTGGCTGGTGCAGGCTGCAGTGGTGGAACACCATATTATGGTAAGGATTGTGCCACAGAGAGATAGGGCACAGTGTGATGTGCTGGGCTCCTCCAAGGGGGTTTGCTGCATCCCCAGCGCTCCGCAGGAGCTTGCCCTTGGTGGGCAGCCTCTGGGAACAGTTCTTTAATGGACAACTGTGAACTAAAGGTAACTGAGAACCCTGTGGGGATTGAATAGTTGAAACTGCTTAATAAGCCAGCCACAATAGAGTGCATGCAGCCCTGATGTTACAGAACTGTTCATAAGCTGTTTACGATGGGGCACCCTAGCCGAGAGCAGAGGCACTGCAATGGCTCCTGCATCTTCCCTGGGCTTTGCAAATATGGTATAAATAATTCTTAAAGCATGGGAACATCTGAGGAGAAACCATCTTAGAATTTATTTATTTCCATAGGCTGTTTCAGGGAATTTTAAAAAGTTAAGTGCTTTACATAAATAACAGGAAATTAGTCTCCTAAGTCTTAAACTTGTATCAGCAGCTATGATCAGTCCTTCCCACTAATACTACCTTAACTGACAGATTGTATGATATGAAATTACTGCCCAGCACCAAGAATGCTTCATATATAAAATCCCCTTTCGTGATGAATTAGAAGGAAAAGCTTCCCAATATTACAGACTTTGGAAACGTTTATTAACAATTTGATAATACTGTATGTGGAGGCTTCATGCTCCTCAAATGACTCCTTAGCTTGGAGCAGAATGATTTCACTCCGTTTGCTTTTACCTCCCTTGCATTTATCTTGCCTGAGTGTCTCCACTGGATATTGTTTACTCTTTGGATTAGTAAACTCAGGATTAATTCCACTGTTTATTGCTGAAAGTGGCAGTAAATCCAGTATCAGGGAGGGCCAGGAATCTGCTTAGCTATGCTACATGACCCTTTCACGAGCAATAAAAATACACACCTCCTGGTACGAAGGGATGTAGCACTTAGAGGCATAGCCCGTGTCATTATGATATGGGTCTGCACAGAAGCCCTTGCTTAGCCCTTATTTTCATTAGAAATTATAGATTCTATAGGAGTTTTGGTGTGTCTCAAGGGGAAAGCCAGCCTCCAGCACAACTCCAGGGTTTGGCAGGAGCCTGACAGTGCCTCACTTCTGCTCTAAAATCACTGTGTATCAGGAGGAAGCAACAAGGGTTAAAGCAACAAAAGCTGGTGCGCTCCCTGCTTCCCAGCTCCCAGCTTTCTGTAAGCCTGTTTCTTTCCTGCTGTAAATCAGCAAAGAGGAATGTGGGGCCAGGAGCTGAGGAGAGCTTGTTGGAAAGGTTACCTAAGTGAACCACGCTATTTTTTTCCCTCAACTTTGTTCCATCTTAAGGTAAAAGGTTCATGCGGAGGGCTATAAATTCCTGTCACATTTTGTTGTAATCTCTCTATGGTTTTATTACTTAAAATGCTGCACTCTCGAGACGGGGAATTTTCCAGGGGTTTGAGGCTGACACGGAGCCACATTTATATTGTGCAGAAGCTCCTCTGGAGTCTCCTTGAGACATGTGGCCGGCAAGCCCGGCGTGAAGGTCTTATCAGTCACTCCACCACGGAGTCAGACCATGAATTATATAGGGAATGGAGGTGGCTCCGTGAGAGCGGGATTGCGGGCCGCCGGGTGACAATAAACATGTCCCAGGAATGTGTCCTCCATCACTCAAGTTCAGATAGCAGATCTGGACCTTAACTACAGCTCCCCATCTCTAAATCTCCTTCTGACCTGAGTGGGAGATGGAGGTGAGTCTCAAGGATATCTGTCTGCAGGGAACTCACCGAGGAAGTTTATAACCGGGCTCTGTCACACCACAGAGAAGGGATGGCTCTGGCCATGGAGCTGGAATGGTGGGAGAGCTCTGGATGGGCTTATTCTCCATCCCCAGGCTTGCCATACCGCACACCCAGGCTGGGTGACCTGTAGCTCGGGAGGGCCAAGGCCAGGCAGAAATTCCTTGCAGCATCCCAGCATTTGTCTCCATAGAAAGGCAAAGCAAGGGCACAAGTTGTCCCCAGGCTTGGATCTAGGGTGGACACCCAGCCCTAGTGCAACGGGAGAGCCCAAGTGGCTCCCCACAGAGACAAGAAATAAATCACTTAATCCTGTGCCTAAATTAAAATAATAATAAGAAAGTATAAATGCAAAGTGTTAATGAAGTAATGAAGGAAAGCTGCATGCTCAGTGCCACTGCTAAATACAGCCATTAAAAACCATAACCTCTGTAAAATTTGTGATAAAATTACAATTTAATTTTATAAAGATAATTTATTAGCTAATACCTCATTGCACATGTTAATAGCTTGTGCTTAAATAATAGTAATCTTGATTGCTATGCGGTCATTAAACTATTTTTTTTTCCCCTACACACTGTTTAACTGACCGTTTTGTATGTGGTTTGGGAAGAAAAAAGTAATTATTGAAGTCTTAAGCAGTGAGTTAATTTCTAATGAAAGGATAATTTTATTCCAATGATTTTACATTTAATTAACTAAAGCTACATGTAGTTTGAAGTTCTAAGGCAGTGCTGATTCACGTGTGTATTGGACAGAAGGAAACACCATGAGAGCCCCCAGCCTCAGTGGGATGCAGAGAATGAGGGGAGGAGGCACCAGCACCGATAGCAGGAATGAGGGGACCTAACAATCCCCATAAAGTGACTTTGAGGAATTTTGTGTGGTTTTGTGCCATATTGAAGTGGAGGTTGGAGCTGAGCTGGGAAGTGATGTGGTGATGGTTTCAGACTCTTCGAAATGGCCACCGTGCTCATATTGAGGATTTTTGCACTGCAGGAATTATGAAAGGAGGATGGGAGAAGGTGGGAAGTGCAGAGGGACACACTGGTGTGATGTGTGAAGCAAGTTCTGCCCCAGGCAATCCCTCTTCCCGCACTGCCCAGCTGAAAGCATACAGCTCTTCTGGTTGGGAAACAGCAGGAAAGCTGGGAAAAAACAGGAAAAAAGCTGGAAAGTTGGGAAAAAACACTCCACATCAAATAAAACCATGATTCTGGGGATGGACGAAGAAAAAGAGCAAAACCAGAGAGAAAAATGTGCTTTTGTCAGTCTGAAAGTGTTTGGGTTTGACAAATTCACTCCCTTTCACTTTTGATTCCAGTCAGTTTTTACGTGTAAAAGTACTCCTTGACACAAAATGACAGAAAGTTCCCTAAAAGAAGCACTGAACTGTAAAGAGCCAAGATCAAGCAGTGGCAGTTTTTGCATCCCTCCCACCCTGCTCATTTTATATCTGTGCTCATTTGCTGCCATTTCAGCATCTCCCACAAGCATCTCGGACACCCCATGCTGCCCATGGCAACTCCGGCAGGTCCTGGCAAGGACCGGTGGTACTGCTGGCATTGGCAGGGCACCCAGCAAGACCCGCTCCCATCGGTTATCCTCTGTGTCGTGTAGGTGTTTCCATGCTGCAGGGGAAACGCTTGTCAGGTTATTGATAAACAACAGATCTGTGTCAGTGCAGATGCCTTTTTAATGGCATGTCCTGAGGTGCAGACATTAGGGTTATATCCTCCTGCCTCCCAGCGATCTGCGCAGCAATCACTCCTCCTCAAGCAGAGAGAGGGCTGCCACTGAACCTGCTTCCCCAGCCTTATTAATGCATCTTCCTTTCACTAATGCAGGCAAGGAAAGACAAAGCTGGAGCCCTGCACCGTGCAGTGGGATTGTGGTGGGCTCAGGAGGGCTACACAGTGGCAGGACCAGTGCTGCACCTCCCCAGTGCACTCAGGAAGAGGCTTAGGCAGGGTGAGGAATGTGAGGGATCGGTGAGGAAGACTGAAGACAGTGCTCGGTTCAGGTATCATCACCCCAAGCATCTGCCAACTATAAGCAGACACAGGGTGATGCATGGCATTTCCTTCTGCCCAATACACACACGAATCAGCACTATAAGCAGGACACTAACCTCACCGTGGAAACTGTAATATTTAGTGTCCCATCTTGGGGCAAAAGCCTACCTTTGTACTGCTCATGTAAAGAAAATTCTCAAAATGTTTCCTTTTGGATGTTTGGAATCCAAAATAGTTGATGTTTCAATTCTGATCATTTGCTCCAAAATATATTTCAGAACTGCTGAAGGGGAAGTGTCCTGCTCTTTTCCAAAGTAGTGGGAAATTTTGAAAGAAGTCTTTGTCCCCTCCAGCTCCTCCTGCAATACTTGAGGTGGTCACATCACATTGAACTGATTAATTAATCCCTGTTGATATTACTGTCTGCTACAAAGGTGTTGAGCAAAGCAGCGACTGAAAATTCCCTTCCCAAAACAGAAGTTTAGATCCTGCTTTCTCACTTGCACCAGGGTGCCAGGAACTCAACACTTGCCGCTGGAAACATCTTAGTTTAATCCAGCCTGGACCATGAAAAACATAGGCAAAATCTCCCTCAGGTTTAGGACTGACTCAGGTTCCTCTGCTCTGCAAAGGCTTGTGATGTACCCATCTGTTCTGTGATTACCAGCCTGGGATTGTATTTCTGGTGCACCTCAAAGTACTCATTAGCTGAATGAATTAATGAGAAATGTCCAATTAGCCTTAAAGGGCTGTTTAAGCCACCGTTCTTGAAGCCCTTTTAAGGACAGAGTCCATTGCAAGCAGCCCAGCAGCAGTCCAAGGGCAGGGCTGGGCTCTGCCTCCCCAGGACCCCCAGGACCTCCTACTAGTGCCACTGCTGGTCCTCTCCATGGCCAGGGACCCCTCACCCTCAGAGCAGCCCATCTTCTAGGGCCACATTGCAGGACAATTCACTCTCTTTGCAAGTGTGCCCTGATGACTTAATTATTTACGAGGAATGTTTTATCCCGGCTTTCAAACTAACACAAACAGATGTTGCCAGGCCAAAATGGCTCTTTTTGCTACATCTTGATGGATAGTCACAGTTGCGGAGTAACACGGCATTATCGCAGCGGTCGTGCCTGTGTGTTGGTGGACTGCAGGGCACATCTCACTGAATGAAGAGTCCTTTCTGCTTGCCGTTATCCCATTTACAGATAATATACACTATACAACACAGAGCTCATGTTTACTTGTTTGACTTTGGCTTCATGACCCACTGGACCCACTCCCTGCACTCACTTCCAGCAGCAGCAGTCTGTTCGCATTTCAGAATAAGATGTTGGTCTCTGTGAGAGCTGCAGTAGCTTGGCTTTGTTCAAGCTTTTAATCCTTCAGATTAAAAAGGTTTTGTTTCCTTGTTCTCCAACAGTTGTCCCAATCATTGCAGCTTCCAAAGGTGGGTATTTGTGCTGGGCCATGTACAAACACCTACAGGAGTGTGCTTGAATAACACAGTTTATTTTGCATGTCTTAGTACATCACCTATCAAATGCTTGTATTCATAAGCCAGCACTTAAATTAGGAGCACTTGCCCACTTGTCAAGGAGAAACAAAACCATGCAGCTTATCTGACTAATCACAACTGGACAGCGGGGCTCAAATTTAAAATATTCATGATTTAGCCCAGAGTAAACATTTCTCAAAAATATATTAGCTGCAGGAATATTAGCCCTGGGAGTCGCAGGGAAACTGGGAACCTCACCACAATGTTGCTGCAAAAGATTACTATTATCTAAGCAAAATCTCTCTTAGCCACAGTTTACAGGTTTTAATATTCTGCCCATTACCACAACCAAGCACCACCCTTGGAGCACACATGCAAATAGCAGGGGAGAACTAAGACAATAAAACTGGAAGCAGCCTTTGGAAGGGCAAATAAATAATTTGATTGCAATGTGAAAGTGTTTTCCGGTTTGATGGGCATTTCCTTTTCATTGGAAATAAACCAGGCTAAATGGCTCAGTGGGTCCTGCACACCTAAAAATGGGCCCAGCTAGCTTGTACTCTTGGTAACAGTGGGTATCATGGAGGTACATAAAAACATAGTTTATTGTTAAATTAAGTGTCCTGTTCTTGAAAACAACCCTTAAATTTAACATTCCAAGGCTGCTGCTGTTTATTTGCGCTCTCAGAGCACTCTCAGTGCTGTCCACTCAACTACTTGAGAAATGCATTGTAATAAAAATAAATGGACAGTTTGGGTTCCTCTAAAATTAAAACAGGATATACAGCAGCCTTGCACTTCTTCCTTGCACCGAGGTAGCCTGTGATAAAGTCACATTGTGTCAGAGATGGCAAATTATGTCTGCTAATTACTTACCGGAATTTCAGATTTGTCCTTACCATAATTAAAAAGGTGTCACTTTATTAGAATAGGGCTGGAATGATGGGGCTTGGAGCAGTGGAGGAGATTTCTGGTTAGAGATAATTACCAGTGATGTATTCCTTTCCCTCACTGCCATTTTTGCTGCATTCCCCCCATTACTGTGTAATGGATGGCGTGCATGTCTGCCTGTGGAGCCGGCTGCCTGGCACGGGAATGCCCCTCCGAGGGTGGCTTCCATGAACAGACCTCGGACCTTGCTGGCATGGGGGACCTGGCTTAAAGCCGTGTTCGCTGGTCACGTTGCTAGTGATATTACTGATGCACCACCTGGAATTACAGCAATGGAGAGGCCGAGCTGGGATTATGCTCTCTCTGTCCACGGGGTCATTCCACAATTTCTCTTATGTTATTGCTGCTGCTGAGTTTCCATGTGCTGCTGCCTACCCAAGGGACAGGACCCTGCACCCCACAGATCCTAGCTCGATCTGCTGGGCCCCCAGACTGCCCTATGTCTTGTTGGAGGGGCTCCACACACCCTGCAGCACCCATCTACTTGCACCGCTGTGAACAAGGGTCCAGTTGAAAGCCAGCGTTAAGACAGACACATTATTTATATGCATTGTAATATCTTTCTGTTGGCAGAAGAGACTTGAACCTGTCGAGGGCAAACTCAAGTCTCTCCCAGGGCCTGGCAAAAGAAAATAGCAGCATTTAACCGTGATGAAAGTCACAGCGTAAACAGGGACGCAGAGAGAATAATTGCATGGCTAGAAAGCTGGGCTCCATGTTATCATTACACATTGAATTCTTGGTCTGTAAGTACAGGGATGGTGTTAACCCCAGCAGAAGATGAAGGTTATAAAAGAGGCATTACTTGGAAAGGTCAGCAGGCTATTCAAACATGGTGCAGATGCAATACAAAGATTCAATACCGAGAGCTATTTGCAGTGGCTTGGAGAGGCAAGAAGAGTGGGAAAGGCAGACACTTGCCCATTTGCTACAGGGACTGGGAGGCTCCTTGTGCAGCAAACTTACCGTGTACAAGCCTGGGTGGGACCAGCTTGCACCTTAGTGCTAATAAGCAGAGCCTTTTGCTGCAGTGGATGCTCTGCAGGGTGGCTTTCCAGCCACAGCCACACTAAACTCTTGCAGCCATACCTGGAAACAAACAGGTAAAGCAAAAAGGGAGAGACAGCTATTCCATCTTGATACCACCAGGGTTTGGCTGCAGACTGTCATTGATCCGATCTCTAATTCAACATATTTGGACATTTTTTTTCTTTTAGGAGAGACATCTCTAGGTTAAGCGCTGTACTGCAGCCCATACACTACATGTCTGGGGTATCCACAACACAACAGCTCTTATGGTTGATGGAGAGACCCATCAGACTCTACATTTTGATAAAGGATTGTTTGGTTAGCTCATGAGGCGGTGTCGTTATTGCCAAAGGGTTTTGCTCCCCAAGCCCGTGCTGAGTATTGTATTACTTTGCCATGCTCAGAAACTAAAATTACAACAATTTAATTTTGAATATGGTGGCATTATTACCATTTGTATTTGCCATTTCATAAGACTTTTCATTTCAACTGCTTTGCTTTCCTGTCAAGAGGAAAAACCTTCAATCTATCGGCTTTTACCAGAGAGAGAACTGTGCCGGAATGTAATGCAGTATTGTATATTTCTTCTCTAATGCTCTTTTGAACAAAATCATCTATTTCATCAACAGTATATCAGCGGTGACCAAAGACCATTAAATAATGCATCTCACTCAGGAGCAGTGGAGCAGGGAAAGGGCTCTGACCTGTTTTAAACCTTATTACTTTCTTGCATTATGCCCCTCACTGCAATCTTTTTGTTTAAGTGATTTCAGCTGAGGCGTTGCTTCCTGCCTTAAAATACAAGGCAGACATGTTATTTCTGAAGTGGTTGGTAGACTCAGCCTCAGCATCTCCCATTCTACACCAAAAACAGCCTCTGTGTATTAATCTTTGTTAACCTCGCCAAATACACACATTCGTGTGTGCATGTCAGGAGTCTGGTGTAAATAACATCCCTCTTTATTTTGTATTTCATGTGCAGAGACTTTCCATTTTATTTGGACTTGTGGCTTCACTTCCTCACAAAAGTCGGGTGATTGCAATTAACAACCAGAGGGTTGGTAAAGCATGCAAGGAAATTCGTCTACAGTGGAATAGCCCAGAGAAAGAAGATATAGCCATAACCATCAGAGGAGGTCAGGACTGGTGTTGCAGACTGAGGCTTAAGGAATGTGGCAGTATTGAAGGGTTACTTCCCTATAACCCCTGAGCTGTCCATGCTGGGAGGAACATTGCACCACAAGGACCATGCAGGACCCAGAGATGACCAACATAAGCAATGCATAGTTCTCCTCTTTCTCCCTGCTGCCAGGCACCCTTCTGCTTTCCAGAGAGGCACAGGGCTGGTGAAGGCAGCTCTCACACAAAGGGACCACCAGCCCGCTGTCTGCTGCTTCTCCAGCCAGTGTTTGTCCTCCTGTCACTAATGCTCCTGATGGAGAAGGTCCTTCCTACTGCAGCAGGGTGACAGCACAGCCCTGCTGTGCGCATGCCAGCAGGATCCTCCATCTGCAGCTCCTGTGCTGGGACGTGGTCTCTGCATAAGGACAGGAGGTGGCACAGGGATGGCTGTGCTGGGAGGGGATGGCATGGTAGGGTGCAGAAACCATGTGGGTGCTGTGGGGGATGATGTGTTGCTCTGGTAGGAGGGCTTGGCTCCAGTGTTGTGCTGACAGCCAGGGTGCAGGTTTGCTCTCTGCTAGCCCTTGTGAAGCACAATCCCCCTCCAGCCTGCTAGGAGAAAGCCTCAGAGACTTACAATTACATTTTCTCACTAGTCTAATGAGGTGAGAGACAGACAGAGGAGAGAGTTCCCTGGGCTAATTTTCCAGCCAGCAACCACTGCATTGCTCCTGTACTGTGAGAGGCAGAGGGAGAAATGACTCTTCCAGATTAGAGGCTTTTGCTGAAGGCATTTTGGAATATATTCCTCCAGGACACTATAGCAAAAACATGAAGATGACAAACCATTTTACTACATTCAGCTGGAATGAAGTAACCCAACAACAGACCTGTGTAGTGCTGGGGGTGCACTGACCAGGAGAGAGCACCCAGGGAGAGCAGGGAGCGGGGCTTGGCCTGAAACATTACACATGGTGCTTTCCTCGAGCAGGGAGATGGCAGGTCAGCACCTGGATGGGGGTGGAATTACCTGTAAGGGGGAAGGAGCAGTGCATTTGTCTCCCCAGCTACCGAACAATTTGTTATCATGAAAATGTTAGCAATGGAATAATCAATGCTCGGGGGAGCAGCACTGCTGTCCAGAAGGCAGGCACTGAGAAAAGAGTGCTCTGCCTTCTTCCCAGGCACACTGGGTCCTTCAGACCAGAGAAAACCTGAGAAATTCCTTCTTATACCCTCAGGGAACATTAGAGGAAAGCCTCATTTCTTGGTTCATGCCCTTCATGGTCTTTGCACTGGATTCAGGTCAAGCTCAACATCTGACTTCTTTGGAGGTTCTCTGATGACTCCGGTTGAGCCCAATGGTGTTGTGTGTTCCTCTCACATTTCTTGTTTCAGTACACCAAACACATTTCTAGGATGCTGGAATGTGTATTAGCAAGCACATGCATTTGCATGAATGCGGGATGTTTAACCAAACCAGACCCTAAACAAGATTGAGACTTCCCGGTTTGGCTGATAAATCCAGCCAGTCTGATTTGTCCCTAGCCATCCTCTGAGGAGTTTGGAGCTTGTCACTGGTCCTGGAATTAGTTTTAGCCTGTATTTAGGTCTTGGTTAAAAGGGTATATGTAGGAGACACCCTTGCCTCTCTTTCCTTTTTACCATCTGCACACCACTGCTCTGCTCATGCAAACTAGCAAGAGATCTGTCAAATATCAAATAAGAATTTTGTTGCTGAAGCTCTTGGAAAATTGACAGGTAGCATGCAAGCAAACATTAAATCAATAACAGCAAATTTCCCCTGGGAAACTTGTAGTGTTTTCTCATCAAAATCTTTAAATCCTTAAAGAAACCATAAAAGGTTTACACACCTCGCATTGGTTGATCTGGTTACCTCTGCATTGCTCAGCGCAGGCTGATCACCGAGCAGCGAGTGTAATACCCAGTGCTGATCACCCAGCAGTAAGTGTAATACCCAGTGCCCCACGCTCTGATGTATTGTAGCTTTGTTAGTCACTGTGGCTCCTTGGTAAATTCATTTGGAGTCCTCCGGGGTTTTAAATCTCTCATTTGGCCAACAACGAGGTCTGAAAAGATTGCAGTTCATTTCGACCCACAGTGGATGGAAGGCTCATTTACTGGCTGCAGGCAACTCAATCAGGCTGGCCGCTGATGAGTGAGTGACTTGTTCAGACCGCTAGTCAATATGTGTCTGCTGTGATAGAATGTCAGCATCTGCTGGCTGCTGCTGTCTCCCACCGCTCTGGCTTTTTTCATTTGGTCTGATCAATGTTATTAAAAACACCTAGGAGTTCCTTAACTGCTCTGCCACTTGAGGCTTTGCTTTCTTTCTGTTTTTTTAAACATAACTTTGTATTATCTGCAAACATGTGCAGGTGATGTACATGGATTGGTTTTTTTACATGAATGTACAGTGTGTGTATGTATGCTCAGGCATGTGACTTTTATATAGGCGATGGCTTTCAAATTACATCACCCTGCTTTGATTTTTTTCAGTGTGTGTTGCCCTGAAGCAGCTCAGACTCAGAGCCTTTGGCAAACATCTAGTAATTATTATCTGTGAATAAATCTTCAAATGTAAGCACACGAGAAACAATACACCTTCCCTAAAACTGAAGCGAGAATTCCCAAGCGGAATCAGTAACACCCCATGGGCACCCATACATTAAAAGTCAGACCGTTACTCCAAGCAAAAGGGAGATAAACTTAGGTAAATAAGAACAGGGTTAACATCCCTTTACGTGATAGGTCTGGAGCATAAACATCATTTGCATTGCCCTTTGGCCAGCCCACCCACTCTCTGCCCAGCAATCCATTTCCAGGGGGACTAATGACACAGCATGGCACAGGCAGGTCAGCCACTAATTACGTCAAAAACCCAAGCAGAAAACAGATACACCACTAAATGTTTTAATCTGTCTGCAAAATATGCAGGTGGAGGAAGGAGAACACTGTGTCCTCTGGGCAGATCCTGGCCTTTGCATCGCCCAGAAGTGAGAATGAAGATGACTGTGAAAGCTTTGAATGATACCAACCCCTGCCGGCCCATCCGCATTTGCACTGTCAGTGGTTGTTCCTCCTTCATCCTCCACAGGCTCAAGATCATCTCAAATTCTGACCATCTCTACACTAGCCAGCTTGCTTGGAGGAGGGTGTGCAGTGAGAATTCTAGTGCTCAGGAACATGGGAAGCGCAAGGGCTGACCTTTGCTTCCACTATCTGCAGGCTATGGATACAGCTCTCCAGAGGAGCTGGGCAGCAGCCAGCCTAGCCTGCATCGCACAAAGAAGAGGCAAGGTGATCTCCTGTGACCTAAGGACATGCTTCAAAATCCCCCCATGCTTTCCTCCCTACCCCCTTCCTCTGCAACGCGGTATCCAAAATAGATACCAAGAAATGACCTGCCAGGAAAAAAATGGAAGCCTATAATTATGTTATTGAAAAACTGTTCCATACTGTATTATTTAAGGTTATTTTATTATGATGTTGAGATGAGTTTCTTAAAGAAGAAACTCTGGTTTTATGGCACTCCTCACGGAGAGAAGCCTTGGGTGATTTGATAGCCTATTTGAACAAGAGGGATGCTTTACGAGCCCCTATAAAAACTGATGACCCCACTCACATTTGTATTTAATGAAATAAGGAGGAGCTTTCGTTATGTTTTCAATAACCTTCACTGCTATTTCAAACTTGCCTCAAATAAAAGCCAGAATCTGCATGTTTCTGTGATGAACCCCTGGTGTCCTTAAGGAGGGCCCTTAGGGGTTCAGTGGGGCTGGAAAGTCCTCCTGTCATCCCTGCTGTTCTCTGCAGTGCCATGACCAAGGCCATGGCTTGGAGATAGGGGTGATGGGATGGGTGAGAAGTGTTGCCCCATTGGAGGAGGGTGGCTGGGAAAGGGGCTACGTTCCTTGTCTGCTTCAGCCTCCCCAGGCACCAGCACACATTTTATTTCTAAGTAACTTCCCACACACCAAATCAGGCTTTTTCATTACCCAATTTTGGTCTGTCATAAAACATTAAATCTCTCTGAAAAGTTCCAGTGCTTGGATCCTTCCCGTTAGATTAAATAATTGCCACTGCTGGAAGGATCAGAGGCTGCGTGCCTGCAGCCAGCAGGAACTGCCCATCTCCAGCTCTCCCGGTGTGGGATGAGCCCAGAGCCTGGCTCCTGGGACCAGCCTGTGTCTGTGGGCAGGGGGGACCAGCAGGTCCTGGGCACTGGGAAGATCTCTGGGGCAGTGGCATCTCTTCCTGCCCCACAGAAGGGAGGAAGGAGGCACAGCCCAGCCTGAGGATCTAAATATTTAAGTGGAAATAAGCATTTTCCTGACTTAGTGCCCGAGGTGACCCAGCGGTCCCCACGCTGCGTATGCTGACTGCATAAGGGGACGCAGCTCCATATACACAGCAGAGCAGCTACTTGTCTTGTGGTCTTCTAAAAAGTAAGGCCTAATTAACTTTAATCAATGGGGCTTTCTGTGTTGAGTTGTCCAGATTTTGACTGCTCCCGGGAGCCAATACACAGCAAGGTTAATTTAAGATGAATGAAGAAAGAGAGAAAAAAAACTGTGATGGGAAGGTCTGGGACAGGCGCTGTGATGGGGCATCGCTGCTTGGTCACGGAGGCAGCAGATGTCCTGTGGCTGTGGAGCCGCTTCCCCTCCTGGAGCGCAGAGGTGAGGAGGGGGAACCTGGCAGGGTTTATTAAAGCACATCCAAGCCCTCAGACTTACATTTGCATTCACAGTTTGATGTAGATGCCACATAAGCAGATGCCTCTGAATAAGCTAGAACAGGGTTATAACATCCTCGTGGTGGAGTGATTCAGTGTAATGCCTCAGCAAGCTGTTCTTTAATGGGCTGGAAGTCTTATTTTTACGATCATTGGAATGTAAAGGGTCAGAATCTTAATCTTCTAATACTGTGTTTTTAACAACATTTACACTTTAACATATTGAAAAATCTCATCTCTTTCTGCCAACCGGCATGACAACACAATTCAAATGGATCCGTGTAGCAGTATATTAAGGTATTTTAAACATAAATCAACCCAGCTGAAATGTTTTTTTTTCACTTCCAGTACTTCTGGAAACCTCAGAGTTTCTAACTTTTATGTTTCTTACTTGAGCCTTTGGAGTTCAGTGGAGTCTCCCACCTGAATAATTCAGCAGCATCAAAGAGAGAACAGAAATGGAGGTTACGGTCCTGCATCCCGCACAGACACAATGCTTTATGGCCCATTGCAACAGGGAAACCAGTACCCAAGGAAAACAGAAAGTTTCTGCAGGTATGGAGAGAGTGAAATCATGCATCAGCTTACAAAACCAAGTGACAAGCAATGGGAACATATCGGGAAGAGAAGATATTTCTGCTTCCATTAAACCTTTGGGAATGAAGGGGGAATAATTTTCAGACTTTTTATATAATTAAAAGCTCCTTGACCAGTGTTACTATTCTCTGGACTAGACTTCTCTCTGGTTCCATGTGAGAAGGGAGCTGGGCATATGGGCTGAACCACAATGATTTGATTCATGGGCTGAAATCATCATTGAACAAGTGTCACAACATGGCATTAGATTAAGAATTAAAGTGATGGGCTATGGTGAGCCTGTTCATTAGTATTAATAGAGCTTAATTAGGCACAAGCATGGTGTTGCAGGGAAATGTGAAGGTGGCTGCAGTTTCCATAGTGGGAAAAAAGAAGTGTTATTCATTAGAGGTGAAAGAAGTCCATAAGCCTCATGCCTACCTCTGAAGCCCAGCACAGTTAAAGCTCATGGCCCCGCTGCCCCAGAGAGTGAGAGAATTAAAGACTGAGTTAAGGAGACAGAAAAGAGGACTAGGAAGTCCAGACTAAAACCAGGCAATGAAATCTGGGGAAAGTCCTACCCTTCATGCAGAGGACTCTCACAGGGAGAGGCGTTCAATGTTACGATGGAGGAAATGACACGTCAGATCAGATCTCCCACTCCTAAGGGATTCAGGAATGAAAGGAACTCTGAGATACATACAGGGGAGAGAGACAGAGAGAGGAACAATAAGTGCCTGCAGGAGCAAGTCTCCAAGTGGCACTGGACCAGGAATGCAGGCAGCTCTGCCAGGACTGTGGATGCATTTGATGCTTTTGTAATCATTTCAGTTGTTCCCTTATCTTCAGTACCTCCCTCTTGCACCAGTTCTCTCCCATTCATGCTGCTCTTTGCTTTATGGTTTTCAGGTCATTGTGCATCTCTCCCCATTTGGCAGCATTAAATTTTATTTACCATATGTCCTTTCTGCTACAAAGATGATAAACTCCCTTGGATTTTTGTTGTTGCTGTTGCTAGCTCATTCGGCGCTCACCTCGATTTAGTGTCCTCAGCAAGTGGAGCTGATTTGTTGTTGGGTTTCATTCTAGCAGAGGTCCAAGCTGGGACAACTGCCAGGCTGCACTACAAACCTGCCCTTGACTACTGCTTTTTTCTTAAAGCACTTTGCCAGATACCATCCCCACAGGAGGTCTCTAACACCTCTATGGTTGGAGAGAGCATCATATGGACCTCTGGCAAAAGGACCAAGAGAACTGCCAAGAAAACCCTTTGTACATGGTTCTTTTCCATTTTTTGTTCATATTCTGTTGAAAATACCTCCCCTTGTTGATTATACCAATCAATGCCATTATACCTGGGGTTAACGTGCATTTCAAACAGCCCATGGCTGCAGGAAAGTGGAAACACAACCCAGGAGCAATATCCAGGGCCAGATGGACTTTGCCCTGGCTGAGGTGGGGTGCACTGCCAAGGGAGGCATCTCTCAGCTGCAGGGAGGCTGATAGGAGCTGTGAGGAAGAGAAATGCACGTTTGGATGCCATGAAAAGAACTTATGGCAGCCAAAGCTGCAAAGTCAGAGAGCTCCGGCACGATGCCTTCTGTTCCTACAGCCAGAGATACATCTGCATTTTAGGCGCTACATTTGCTTGGTGAAAGCAATCTCACCCACTTTTTACCAAAGCTTGTACTTCCCTCCTATTATGTTTGAATTAAAATGCAGCAGACCATTTTAGCACTCATGAATGAGTGAAATGCAAAATACTGGTACACTGGGGTTTGCTGTTGCATGCAAATATTCCTGGAAACAATGGCTTAAAATTGTTTCCACCTTCAACCACATCAGGAGGTGATTTCGAGGTCCTCTGTGGAATACTAATACTTCTAGAAGTCTTAATTTTCAGCCAGTGAAGGGGCAGAGTTTGAGATGCAGCTAGCTCTCCCTTTAACAAAATAATAATCTCTCATTTTCATAACATCTCTCAATTCCAAGTGTCTCAAACTGAGGCCCTCATCTTTCTGAGAGCACCACACAGCCAGAGCTCGGAGCCTCAGCCAAGGCATGCTGAAATCAGAAGGCCTCTGCATGGACCAGTGAGCCCATTTGCATGATTGTCTTGCAGGATGAGGGCTGAAAGACCATATCCCAGGCGCCTCACATTGACTTTTTCTCCCCAAGAATGGCCTATTTTGTGAATTGAATTGCTGTCGTTGCTGGATAAGGACACTAAGAATTGAAGCTCAGAATTGCCATTGCACAATCCTCCCCCTTTGCAACCCTGCAGCCCCTCAGGTGTTTGTGTGACACCCTCTGCAGCTGCCTGGCTTGTCTCTGACAGGCTCTGGTGAAGCCCTGTTTTGCACCAGGCAGAGATGCCAAGGACCAATGGGACAATCTGGGCTATGGGCCCATTTCCACTGGCATGGGATGGGGCAGGGACCTTGGTGGAGTGGTGCATGGCCCTGGTGCAGCCAGAGAGGTCCATCACCATCATCCCATACAGGCTCCTGCTGCCCCAGCCTCATGTGAGCCCCATGAGCCCCCGCTGCCGATCTGTGGAGAATCAGACTTGGAGAGAGCTCAAATTAAAGGTAAGTAATTTCCTTTTTTCCTACCTTGAAATTCCTATTGATTTCCTACCTAAATAGAAATTCCCATTGATTTCATGTCTGTTCATATTAGTATGTTACGTTGTCACCTTTTGTTTGCAATATTATGTTGTTTTACATGTTGGTGTGTTTGGGAGCGTGTTTGGTGGAGCCGTGTCCCTGCGACGTGTGCATCCATGGGGTATCCAGGCAGGGAAAAGAGGTGCTTCATGCACTTGATGTACGGAGGAGCAGAGGGGAACCTGCAGCCCCTGGATGGGCTGAACCCCTATTTCAGATGCTGGCACCATGTGCAGCTTAACACCCGGCTTTTCTGCTGGCAGAGGCTCTGGACTCTCCTGTGACTGCATGTCACAGCCAAGCCAGCACTGGCACTGTGGTGCTCAGCCAGGACTGCTCACACCACTGCTCCACTGGCTCCACAGGGGTTATTTTTCTAACGTTTCCTTGTGAAAGCTGTTTTCTGTTTAGAAATCCTGTAGCTAACAGCCTGTTGTGGTCCTCACATCTCCGCTGGTCAGACAAGTATCTTCCCCCTGTCCCCAGCGTCCTCTATTTCTCACACCTCACTGAGCAGGCACGACCACGCCGAGACCTCTGACCGAGTTGTCAAGGTGACGGGTGCTGTTATCCTAAAGTAGTTATTTCACATACATGGTATTTTGTCCCTTGCTTTTATTGAAATACAGAGGAGAGACCAATTATCTTCCTAATGGTTTGCACAGATCCTTCTTATTTTAAATCGGAGTTAATGACAAATGGTTTGGGCAGGGTGTCATTTTTGCATGGGGAGCTCTGGGGTGTCCTTGATTTCCAGGTGTCCAGGGACACAGGGCAGCTGCTCTCTCATGTTCAGCTGAGCTCTCCTTGCATGAGCATTATCACCAATTTTCTCTTCTCTGCTCAATCCCTGCAAGATTAATGCATTTTCCTAAATGCAGGAATGCTGGAGCTCTCTGTGCTGCTGCTGTTGAGGTTTTAGGGGTGCCAGCAGCATGCATGGCTCCCTGGGGTTTAGCATAGGAAGGCAGGGCTGTGTCAGTGGCTGGGGAATTCTGACATGGGCTGGAGACCTTGGGTTGTCCCCTGGCTGGCACGGTGCTGAGCCCGGACCTCCCGCCTGCCTGACACTCCTGGTTTACACAGCAGTAGGTACGGCTTGTCCTGTGTCTCCCTCCTGGGAAAAGACACATTAAAATACTGATATTATGCCAGTCTTCAGCCAAATAATGAGGAAAAGGCACTTCTCTGCTGCAGCACGGCTCCTTGCTAAGGTGCACCAGGGGAATAGTCAAAGCGGCAGCTCTCGTGTAGAAGCACAGTTAGAGGTTGGTTTGTAAAAGCAGCCAGGAGTCCAAGGATTGACTTGCCTCCCCATCAGCTCCCTTCTGCTGAGCACAGGCTCCTATGTCGTATGGAACAGACCTCTTCCCACCCAGATCAATGTTTTATCCACCAGCTCCTGCTCTGCGAGTACCTGGGGCTCCGCAGCTTGAGCATGTGTGAGCAGAGGAAGGGGCTGGCGAGACAGCTCCTTTCCTCTCCAGCATTATTATTGATGTGATGCGTCTCGGTGGATTAGTAACGGATGTGGAATAACCCAGAGGGTTTCTTTTGCCTTCAAGCCTGCATTACCCCGTCAAGAACAGAGGTTTCACTGGCACCTGATAAGTCACATAAAACAGATAAATACTTGAGAGATACTGTATTTGAACACAATCGGTCTTGGCAGTGAATTGATCTCCGTGAAACAGCCTGGCATGTACCTGCAGGTTTTCTTTTTTGCAGGGCAAATGTAAGTTGTGCTGGAACAGATATGGATTTGAATTATGTAAGGCAGGATATTGTGTGTCTCCATATCATATTCCAAGAGGAATGTGCAATTTCACCACTGCAGACCCATGAAAGAAGTGACATTAACTCAGGTGCTGCTGAGGCACTTTGCTGTGTAACACGGGACTTCATCCTTTCCTGCACCCAGGCGGCAGGGCTTGTCCTCGGAGCCTGATGCTGTTCTGGTGACAGCATAACACAAAAGCCTCAAAAAAGAAGGATCTGTGAGGCTGTTTGGATCCTGTTTGCATCCCAGAGCGTATTTTGTAGTCTGTAGGACATATCACATAGCACTCCATGGGAGGGGGAGGAAAGGCATCACACCAGAGATTCATCAAGCCCCAGCTTAATGCAAGCTGCACTGTGGTGTGTGTCCTGGTCATGTCAGCCCATGGAGAGCAACCAGGACCAGGAGCAATGGAAGTGCCTGAAGAGCCTGTATGTGACATGAAGAAGATTTCCACATGGCATGAACTCAGTGGAGTTCAGGCTTCTGAGATGAAGAAATAGACCTGCAGCTTCACCTCCTCATAAGGATGGTTTGGCTTGAGGCTGGAATTACTTTTCCATTCAAAAGCAGGGATCAGACGGTGGAGACACGCTTCTGCATGCAAGCTTGTAGAGGCTAGATAACCCCACCACTTGGCACAGGAGCCCATGAGCACGTCTGCACCACATGCCCTATCTGAATGCTGTGGCATCAGTATTTTAATGCTTTTCCATACTGGGACATTACAGCAAAATCCACCTGCATAGTGTTTATCTTGTTTTGTTGTGAATAAAGATGCGGCCTTTAACTTCCCGGGAATGTAGTGGTTTGGTTAATGTCTGGGTAACAGAGGGAGGGGATGGGGGCATGGCAGTGTTAATGGGAGAACAGCTCATTTATAGTTCCAGCATGCTTTATGACATCAAAAGAGCATTGAGAGAATGCTTGGGATAATGTTAATTAGGGCTCAGAAATAAATGCTTTGCTTCCTCATTAATTGTTATCACTTTGTTGTGCTCATTAGAAAGTGATTCCTAGCAAAGAGATGCTAAAGGTTGCGCAGTGTGAAAGGCAGCGTGCTACTTGGGTGGAGGAGGACTGGCAGCCCCAGTCCAAACCTGATCCTCAGAGTGTTGTGGTGGGGTTTGCCTGGCATTGAGGATGGTGCAGGGAGAGGTGTTGGGATGTGGGATGCTCAGGAGAGCACCATCAGTTCTGCAGTGCTGGGGTGATGCTTTCCCGGCACGCCCGGCTCTGCCCCTTGCTGGGCATCAGTGTTGCTGCAGCTGAGCCAGGAGCAGCTCTGCAAAGCCCCTCCAGGAAGAGCAAAAGGTGTCTTGGGCAGCTCCTCTCCATGCCACCTTCATCTGCCCCACTTAAGCAGCATTGCAGGGAACAGCTCTCTTTCCT
>NC_044291.2:3726395-3813895 GCF_004027225.2 Strigops habroptila
CGGCAATGGACCCATGGCTGTCTCAGGAGTCACTTAAATGGGTAGAGACAGCCAAAAAGGAGATGTATTTGGATCTCTCCTGTGAGGGTGCCTATGTCACAGGAGCCACAGGAGGTCCTTACTCACATGGGAGCAGGTTCTGTAGCACTTGGGTGCTGCCATGTTTGGTGGGGTTCATGTATGAATTACACCCAGTCAAAGGAGGCAGTGCCCACTGATGAGACTCAGCCATGCCTGACGGATGCCAAGAGAACTTTCTCTGTTTAGACAGGATTTCCTGGCTCCTGTAGAAAGCATGGACTAGATCCCCAACCGGTGGCAGCCAGGAGAACTCCAGCAAGGCTGATTTACATCACCTGAAGCCCTGTGTTCATGTAGGTCCTGGTGTGTGAATCCCTACTTCATGTGCAGCTGGGGCTAGAGTGTGAGCACCAGGAAGAGAAAGTGCTCGGAAATGACCACTTTGGGGGGGGAGGCAGACAGACGTACCTCTTTATTTCCATATTCTTTATTCCTGAGAACTGACGTTTATGATGAAAAGCAAATAAACTGTGGGAGGAAGGTGAGCTGTGTTAGCAGCCTGCCTCACGTCAGGTGTTGCAAGGAGAAGAGTGACTTGGTTTTAATAAGAACTATTAGGACCAGTACAGACTTCCAAGCTTTTTTCTTGAATTACAAGTACCTCCTGTACCACGACGTGCATGTAAATCCAGAGAAGGAAGAGACCCCGGCTGTGGGCAGTGTTGCTTATGAGGAACCAGTCAACAGCTGCTGCTGCAAGCCTTATTCTTACTTGTGCATTAAATAGTGGACATCAAACACGCATTTGTTGCACAACAGAGAAACTTTGATCATTGCATCTATCAATGCCTCTACCATTCATGAGAGGTGTTCCTTTGCCTTCTCCTGAGAGCAGGTCACTGCCCATCATCTTTGCTTGCAGAGCACTGGAGCCTAAAGCCTCTTGTGCACATCTCAGCTGGGCACTCACAGGCACCAGCTCCATGTGCTGCTGGCCTGGGAGATGTCTGGGCTCTATTCACTCAGGTGAGGGTTCCACTGTTGGGTGCAGAAGATGTTCCTCAGGCTCTGCTCCCTCCGAGCAGCTCTTTGCTCCTGCTGATCATGCTTTGTAGGCTTTGTTTTGGACTCTAAGACCCAAAGCTGTCCTGTAGACAAAGACATAAGCAAGGTTTGGATTTGTTCCCACAAGATTTAATCAGCTGAACATGTGCCCATGCAGACAAAGTGAACTGCTGTCCATGAACTGAATCTCAATGACCCTTGCTCTCCTCAAACAAATCCGAATATCTCTTCATGTTTTACTTGGAACAGCTGTTAATTGCTCTGAATATTATTGTTGTGCTCAGATTTGGTGCCCCTCTCTCATTTGGTGTGCATCACCTCTGGATTGGCAGGCAGACTTTGAAGCTACTCTCTTTAATTGTAATTCAACTACTTGTGATATTTTGGTACCAATTAATATTGATTTTACAATTGGTTTACAGAGATGTTGTTTTATTACTAATATATTTAATGTGCAAATCAATAAGAACACTTGTTTGGCTCTCTCCCTAGAAGGTAATAAAATCAAATATCTCAAGAGTAAAATGCTATCTGATCCATAAATGGCAGCAGCAGATGCTTAATGTAATAGTTAAAGACTATGCAGCATTCTTGGCACCTTCCATGCGTTTTCCACATACGCTGTACTAAAGTGACACTCAATAACTTGCTAGTTACAAAAAGTTTGGTAAATTTGTTGGCACCACATCAGCCTAAAGGAAGGCTTCAGTGTCAAGGAATGATTTTATATGGACAAACTAGATATTCCTTGCTACTCTCTGTGCAGGGCTCCTTAGGGTTTCCCAAATGGTGGCTCTACAGAGGAAGCCAAATGCTCTTCATACCTCTCCTGCTTCTTGAATCCCAGGTGATAGTAAATAGCTTTGTGGAAGAAGGACCTGAAAGGAAGAAAGAAGAACATGGATTTAAAGTGCCACTGATGCTTCTGGGAGTAGTTTGCAAAGAAAGATTTAGGTGATTCTACTGCGTCATCACAGTTTCCTCTGGTGCTTTTCTTCCCTTGGGTTTTAGTATGAAGCAGACCTGTTGGAAGCCAGGACAAGGTGGAGGCAAGCCTGCTCATCATTCCCACCCTCTCTCCAAGGAACTCACCTTCTCCAGGGCTCAGCCCTACTCTGAAATCAGCTTCACTGGTCTGGGCACCACAGCACTCTCCATCACATCTGAATGTGAAATTGCCAGTGGCACGTTCTGGTAAAGGACAGGCTTCCATACCAGGCAACTCCTGAACACCATGGATAGGGATGCTGAAGGATTAACAGAGATCAAACTGACTTCAGAGAGGCTGGAGAGATGCAGGCCAAAGCAGGGAAAAAGAGCAGTGCTTTACATGTTCTTTCTCCAGTTCCTGCAGAATCAACAAGGTCTCGTGGTCCTGCAGCTCCTGTGGCACTGGTGGAAGGACCAGCTCTGTAGACATGAAGCTTGTGACACAAACTAACAGCAGCCTCACAACAGAGGGGGAATTTACCTTTGGCTAGAGAAGATGATTTATGGGTGAGCAAATAATGAACTTGGCAAACAGTACATAATAAAGAGAAAAATCTTACGCTTTTAATTAGCCAAAAATAAATGACTGAGCATGGGGCTGAATCCATTGTCTCTACATCTCAAGTTCTTCATCTTCTTTTGCTAGTCATGGTCTAATGAGCATATTGCAGAAGTTTTAACTTTCTTTTAAAATTACTAAAGCATTTGAAAATCCCTTTTCTGAAAAAGAAGGAAATCACACTTGCATCATCTCCTCTGGCAGTTCTGCTGTTTTTCCAAGATCCCTTTAGAACTGCTTCTAGTCACCTTTGCGCTTCAGATTCCTGTTGCAGAAGCTGTGTCGTGATGCTGCAGTATAAGTTACCCTCTGAAGTGCAGCAGAAATGACCCCATAATATTAACTGCACAGACCCCCTCTTTCTTCAGCAGGCTGCAGGGCTTTGGCGGAGGAGGGGTGGGAAGAATCCTGTATTTGATGCACTCATGCAGTTTCTGATACAATGAACCTGGCTGCAACCCTTTGGTCCTCTTATTACAACAGCAATTAGTAAATAACCACTGAGATTATCAGAAACACCTGACCTTTGGTATTCCATTCAGAGAGGGATGAGAGACTTTTCCCAATGAGATTCAGAGCAAACCTTCAAAAGGAAGGTACCAGACATTTCAAAGTCAAAATGAATACCAAAGTTCTCTGCAAAAAGAAAAAAATGGCAGCTATTCAGCAATTTAAATCAATTATTCTTTGTCTTATTTACTAATATTTGTATTATCAGGTAAAAATAATGCCTACCTGCTCCAAACAAAAATAAAACCCAGAATGATGTGTTTCAGCTTCAAATCACCAGTGCGGCTGGATTTGCCACTTCTCCCAAAGCACTTCAGACTGCCAAAGCTGCGTCCTCCAGCGGAAAGGCATCTCATGCACTTTTCCAGTGGCTGCAGGTTGATGGGAGCTGCCATGCTCCAGCCTCCTTCACAAACCAGCACAGATTGGTGCAGCGAGCAGGAATCCCCCCAGCCCTGAGCTCCAAGCCTGGCTGCTCACACAACGGCTCTCTGGGGGCTTGTTGGCCGACGGATAACGGGGTCTGAAGACATATTCCCTGCAATTGACCCAAGGACACTGCGTTTCCATGAGTGACCCTGACTACGGCTTCTTGTTGTCTGCTGAAGTGCCCTCTGGAGAGGCTCAGGGAGCTTTTCATCTGGAGACTGCCTGAGCTGCTGAGTGCTGAGGTGGGATGGGTGCCCACCATGTCCTTGTGGGACATCACATGGACAAACTCCCAAAGCAATGGCAGCTCTCCGAGTATCACAGCCCCATGTGTAGATGCCACACCAGCAGCTCCTGCCCAAGGAGCACATGGGGCTGCACAGCTCCGGCAGCATCCCCAGATTGCATCAATGTGACAGGCACAGGGGGCTCAGCTAAAACCACATCTGCGCACTCCCAATCTTGTATACTGGTGCGCCCAGCTTGTCTCCTGTTTCAACAGCCCCACGGAGAAGACCCATTATTACAGCCCTAAAAGTTATCATTCTTCTTAATAAAAGGTGCAAGTTAAGTGAATGTGAAAGTGTCCTCCTGCATGCTCAGTGCCGGCTGCCAATAGCCTGGAGTTCTTGTTCTCCTTCCATCATCTCTGGTCCCAGACAGGTAAAATGAGATGACTGCCATTGTGGGGAAGTAGTAAAGTATAAAATGCTTCATTTGCTCATGAAATGGAAATGCGAACAGCCAGAGAGAGGGACCTTGCAGCCTGTGCTGCCTCGTAACAAGCCATGGCGGCTTTGCGGTGCTCCTGCCATGGGGAAGCTCCACAGGATCCCATGGAGCTGGTGGGAAAAGTGATATTGTGTGGATTCAGACTTCTAGGATCTGCTTGAAACATGTGGGTTGCAGTGGGAGTTGGGTGCCCATCACCACAACCAGCACACTGAGCCCCCAAAACCCTGTTATGGCAGGCCATGGGCTCAGTGCAGAACTCCACTGCACTGTGCCAGGGGAGCGTGTCCTGGCTGGGGTGGAGAACCCACATTCCTGTTTGGAATATGCAACATGGAGACAATAGAGCAAAGTGTAACCACTGTTTACAGAAAAAATTGTCAAGGATTTATTTATTGGAAGTGACTGAGGAATATGAATTCTACACTCCATTTAAAATGCTTTTTATTTCTCTCAGCCTTGGGGCTCTGAGTACATCTAATTTCACCCATAGCTATAATTCTCCACCAAACAGTTCCTGCTTCTCCTCTGGGTTCCTGAGGAGTCATTTTGGTTTATGTTCTCTCCCAGTGTAGCTTGTGCAAAGGCTGGAGACAGTTACACGCTGGTGAACTTTCCAAACCCTCCCTCCCCACTGGGTGCGCACACACACATGCAGCGCAGGCGAGCGGCATGTGCTGGAAACAGCTTGACACCTCGCTATATATTTATCTAAAAAAAATAAAGCTCTAAATGTCTTTATCATGTAGGGGTTTCTCCCGAGGAGCCATGTATTTCACTTCAGACACTTTGATTGTCCCTACCTTGCAGCTAACAAACTATTAGTTTTGTTAGTATATTTATTCCACTAAAATTGGAGCCTGTGATTACAAATCCAATACTGTGATTGAGTCAGGATTTGGAAATAAATCTGTCCGGGACTCATCTGGCATTTTGTTTCTGGGAGAGCTGGTGTTAGGCGCCGCTCCTCCAGCCCAGCTGCGTGCTGGACCATCCTGGATGTGGGTGCTCCGGGAAGGTTGCTCAGCCACAGGGTACTGCTCCGCATGGATTATTGATCAGGGGGTATTCAGTACTGGGAATGGAGTCTGTTCCCAGGTGAAAAGGAGATGGCTGCAGAGCCTGGCTTTCCAAATTGCACAGGTTTGTAAACTGTTGCAGTTTGCTCCATATCACAACCTCGTCAGGGTCTATTGCTCTTCAAGTTTCGTGGCATCCAGCCCATGACTTTGGTGATGTGGCAGAGTAGGAGGTGATCTCTGGTGCAGGGGAGGTTGCTGAACCCCTGGGCAGGGATGCTGGGGAAGCATGGGGTAAGCATGCAGATGTGTGGCAGAAAGGACTTAAACGCAAATTCTTTGGATTCTTTTAGGGAAAGCTTGTTATTTCTCACTATTTCTTCTCTGAAGGGAGGATAGCAGTTCATCCTCTGGGATGTGATTTCAGCTGGGAGCAGTGCGGGCAGGGGCCTCTCTGCAAACTGGCACACAGACCCCTTAGGGGCTGAGTCTCACCCAGGCCCACTGGGAATGGGAGGGATGGGGACAGCCAGGGCATTCCATGCCTGGGACCAAGCCAAGGAGAAGGGGTACAGATTGAACCAGGAAACGGGTGAGGCATCGCTCTTGCCTTTCTGATGTCCCTCCAGATTATTTCCAGCAAAGCTTCTTTCCTCAGAAGATTTACTTTCTTTAAAATAAAGTAGTTGTTCAATTTCTGCAGGTAGGAAGTGGCAGCATTTTAACTGTTCGGGTATCACCCCTTGCAAGCTCTAAGGAAGGGAACTAGCAAGACAGAAATCACAGCACTTGCACAGGTAATAGCAGAGACTCTCCCCTGTGCCACATGTCTTGTGGTGGCAATGACCTTGCCCCAGGCACGGCTGCCTGGACACCTCCTGCTGACATGCAACATCTTCCCAGGCAGCCCAGCCCCATTTCCATTGATGTGGAATCCCGGCCCTCTGTCCTCCTTCCACAGGAGTGCAAACCTGTGACCTGGAGGTGAGTTCCCCATCCCGCACCCCGAATCTGCCACCTCTGGCTGCTCTGACAGCGTCTCCGTGTCCCTACCAGGAACACACGTGCTACCAGTATGTACATATGAAAAAAGCCTGTCAGGGAAGATTAAAACCCCAGACAGTCTTTATCGTAAGATTGTTTTTTCCATTTATTTATCCCTTTTTTTCCCTTTTAGCAAGAGTAGTCAGGTTTTGATATGATTAGAATTGCAAATCTTGCATGTTAAAAGGGAAGCACTGAAGTAAAAGGATGCTGCCTGTGTAATGAGACACATTTTAAATCCAGGCTAGGTAAATTTTGTGTTGAGCATAAAGGGTATGAAATAAACTAGCAGTAAGCTCAGCAAATGCCCCAAGGCGCGTCCCCATTAGTATTCCCATTTGTGAGCTCACTTCATAAGACTAATGGAGTTGCTACCTGGGGACATTAATTGTGCATGACACCATTGCTGAGCCTTTGTGCACTCTTACTAATATCACAGTGCCTCCTTGACAAAACGCCTGCAAAGATTACAAACATACCTAAAATAACTGCCACATTCACACTCATATTTGACAGGGATCTTCAAGTTCAGTTACAATAGAATTACCATCATTTCTTACACCTCTGGCTTTTTATTACATTAAACAATGGTTGATATTGCTTCCTTAAACCAGTGTCATATTGTGTAAAATCTATCTATCGCAGGCTTTTCTATTAAGCCTCCCATTTATCAGGGAAATGTATAGCTTCCATACTTGACTCTTACTACAAATATTATATATTATATACTTAAGCAAGCATGCACACGTACACATACACCTTCCCTCTGTTTTAAAGGCACAGCAATATGTTTCAATTCTTGCAATTAATACCGAGAGGCTCTGCCATTGTGCAAGGTGCTCACAGGTCTCCCAGCATTAATTACAACATGATCTGTGGGGAAAAGTCTTCCTGGGTCTGCACTCCTTGTTTTGAATCCTAGTGTCCAGGATTAAGATGATGGATGAGAGGATTTGCTGAATTCACAGCAACCAGAGCAATATTGTGTTTCAAACAGCAGATGAATTGGGATCCTCTGGAGCTCTGACATGCCGGGCTTGGCCTTTCCAGGGCACATGGGTGGCACTGTGGGCTTCCCTGTGTGCATATCCTGGAGCTGGTTCTGCTGCACTCCTTATCGGGCTCATCACCTACATGGCAGAGCTCCCATGGCCAGTGTGGAGAGGCATCCATGGGAGACTAAGGGAGATTTCATCCTCAGCAGTGACAAACAAGGTACAAAAGTGAACTAATGAAAACCCTTTCGAGATTCAGTGTGCAGGGATTTAGTCCTTAACTAATCCAATTTTATTTTTATATTTATTCTAGAAATAAAGTGTTTGACTGGTTTTGGCACTGGCTGCCCCATCCCTGGCAGTGTTCAAGGCCAGGCTGGACGGGGCTTGGAACAACCTGCTCTAGTGGAAGGTGTCCCTGGCCGTGGCAGGGTTTGGAACTGGATGAGCTTTAAGGTCCCTTCCACCCCAAGCCATTCTATAAGCCTATGATTCTGCTCTTTCCCCTCTTCACCAGAGTTTCCTTTGATGTTTTCTTTTGGAGAGGAGCCACCACGTAGCTCCGACATGCAATCTTAGAGGATGATGCTGTGGTGCTTCAATATTGCCCTTTCCTATTTCTGTTCCTTGAAACTATGGCAGGACTTATTGTCAGTAGTATTAATTATTAATTATAGGGTTGTCTGTCAGCAGCTGATCACAAACTTCTTTACATCATATTCTACCAATGGCTGCAGCTGAACACAGAAGTGACCACTGAGCAGAGCTGCCTCCCAGGGTATTAGGGAATCTTCCTTCATGGGGCTGGCCTTGTCCCACACCTCCTAATCCAAAACACGGACAAGCTCATGCAGATGTCCAGACATGAAGAGCTCAGTCTCAGCACAGCACTCAGTTGGTCTTTGCATGAAGCATTTCAGAGAAGCCCTGGAGAAATGCGTTTGAGCTGAGAAACACAGAGCGTATGCATAAGGATGATCCGCCCCTTGGAGCTGGCACACTGTGTTTTCCTGCTGTCTCATTGACTTCTTGCCAAAAAAGGTTAAAATGCCAGAGTTTTCTCTGGAATTCTGAAGTTGGGACTTAAAAAATACTTCAAACACTTGGTTTAATAGACCTTCACATCAGCGTATTCCCAGTTCCACATAGCTCCCTAGTGACATGGGACCTTTTGTCAAGCACATATGAAATTAAGTGAAATAAAAATCATATTAAAAATTATTACCATCTAACAGCCATTAGTCTGCACATTGCTGTCACGTCTTGATGGATTTCTCACTTAGTTCAATGAATGTTCTAACGACAGTGATAAAATCACTCAGAAAAAATATAATAAACTGTTAACCCATTCTGCGGCTGCTTGTTTTTCAAAACCCTTTAAGAATTGTTCAGCAATAAGTTGCTCCCTGGGGTGCACGGATAGAGAGGAAAACCTGCCACTGCCTGCCTTGGGTATGCTGCAGGGGGTGGAAATCCCGTCCCTTCTCCCCATCCAGGACTGGGGACCAATACAATGGTTATGGCAGAGGGACCGGTGCATGTGCAGTGATGGGAGGGCTCACCGTAGGGGATGGGGCCCCACAGCTTTTATGGATTTTGACATCTTTCCCATGGGAGAACGTGGCTGAGGCCTCGTGGGGGTTGCTGTGGAGGTTAGTTATTGCTTATTGCAAAATAGAGCTTATACAGCTCAATGTTTCATTGAGTGTTACAAGGAAGTTGATGCTTTGCCTGCTTCCCCCTCGAGCCCGACACCCAGACATGAATGCTCCCTGCGTGCTGGCGTCAGAGTCAAGACTTGCAGGCAATGGCACAGGCAGCATTGCCCAGGTAATTGCCATTGCCCACCAGCACAGCAAGCCAAGGCTCCACTGAGGACTCCATTTCCCTTTGGGAACACTGGATAGCCTCCACCAAAATAATTCTGTGGACCAGCAGCACATGACAACTACACAGCACTTCTCATGTCCTCCCCGAGGCTGATTTAGTACAAAGCAGGAGGATTGCAAACCTGTCAGCAGCGTTTGAAGGGAGCTGTGGGTGTGAACTGCTTAGCGAAGCAGGACAGCGGATGCTCTGCTCCAGCAGGAGCAATGAAATCCCACAGGAGGGTTTTGGCTCCTTATGTGGAGGACGAGAACCAAGCACAGCTCGTGCAAGGATACCAGCTCTGAGCTCCTGCTGTGGGATTCAGGTGCCATTGTCACATACAGAGGAGCAGAAGAAAGGGATGCTGGTGTCACACATTTCAGGCAGAGAATTCAGGATGGATGCCTCCGAAGCAGAGAAGTAACACTCCTGCTGCTCTATCATCCTTCCTGCTTGTGCCTGGCACAGTGTAGGAAACAGCACCTTGGATCCTGACAAATCCTATGGTGACAGACATTCAGCCCAACACAATGGTGGCTTGGGAAGCATTGCGGGGCTTACCAAGGTAGGGAGATGGTGTCTTTGGGTGCCTAACCTTGGAGGAACAGCTGTGGAAGTACAACATGGCCCCCCGAGAAGGGCATCTGCAGTGGGTTATTAACATAGAGCTACTTAACAGGCAATCAGCATGGCCTTGTTAATAAAATACATCCATTTGAATCACATGAATTATGCTGTGTGCTGCTGGAGTTCTCCTGCTAATAGCAGCCTTGGCAGCCTGGCATCACAAGGTTTGTTATGTCCTGTAAACTTAATACATGCTTACTTCTACAGAAAATAGCTGGTAAGAAAGTAAATGACAGACTGCAGGAGCAGACGTTGCAATATAATAAACTCAGTTGGCACTTTTCCTGCGTTGTATTTAGCCTACCATGTTCCATGGAAGCCTGGCTGTGGGCCAGCATGTGCAAGCATTAGTGCACATGGACGTGCCCAGCACTTGCACGAGCAACAGTGGGACCCTCATGCTGTTTGCAGGTGGCATTGGCTGCTGTCATGATGGTTCCTCTTTGCTGCCTTACAGGATCCATTCTACATAGGACAGATGCCAGGGATCAAAACCAGCTTTAAACCTTCATGCTCTGAGCAGCTTTGAAATCAGGCAAATGGAGGGTCCCCAGCACTGAGCACCCAGCAAATGCTGTCGAGGACATTTCTGGCTGTGGGGAGCTGGGAGGGAAGAGAACATGTTTTTGTGAGTGTTGTCACTCAGCAAATTGTTCTGTGAGGCACCTGATTGCGGTATTAGAAAGACAGATTGATGTTCTCAGGGAGATCAATGGATTCGCTGGGCTTTCTGATGACACACAGCGTGCCTCCCGCTCAGCATCAGTGACAGCCAGCATGCCACCACTCTGCTCCCACTGAAGGAACATGGACCATGGTGCTGCATCTGCACCTACAGGCACTCACACCTCCCGGTGCCATGGGACCAGCTCACCCCAGCACCCAGGCACTGATGGGGCACACTGATAGCAGCAATTGGAAGGAAACAGAGACTGAAACAAATGAGTTTCTGGGCAAGCCACATTAGGAAGAAAGCAAGCACTGGGGCATGAGAGCAGCCAAGCATGCTATGGTGGGCACCGTGGAGCATTAGTGCACTGCAAGGGGTTGCAAGGTGTGAACCCTTCCTGGAACTACCAAGACAGAAAACACACGGGATGTTGGAGAAGAGGGGTGCCAGTTTCCCTGTGGTGCCTCAGGGGACATGGGTGAGGCCTCATAGGCTGAGACCTTACCAAGACAAGGCTGGCTGCAGAGCTCAGTGTGCCCCATGCAGCCAGATGGAAGTGGGTGCAGCTTCCATGGTCTGGCAGCCTGTTGCCCTTTCATCAGGGAAGGTTAATTCCTTAGGCCAGGCTATGGCATGGGAGTGCCTGTCTGCCTGCATGCCTGGGAGCTGGCAGGGGGCTGTAGTGGCCTCGCTGTCGGCACTGATAACACAGGGGTTATGTCTGTGCAGCAGCATGGCCATGGCAGAGCCACAGTGCTCGGGAGGAGCTCGGCGATGGAAGAGCCAGGTGCTAAATGGGAAATCTGATTGTTCATCCTTTGTTTCCCTCCTTCCATGCCGAGAGTGAATTAAGTCAAAGCCAATTCTGAGGAAAAGCAGATCTCTCCTACCATCCATCACGGACAAGAGCACGGCTGGGCAGATCTACAAGCCTCTGAAGACCTGTGCGGAGATGTTGTCCCAAATCTCATCTCCATGGCTCATGGTGATTGATCTCAGCTATTCAGATCTGTGGAGCTCAATGATTTCTCTCTCCTAACTTCTACCTGGTTCCTGGCTGTATTTTACATAGAAAAGATTCTTGTAGGATGGTTATGTTTTAAAAATAAACTTAATCAGATGTGAAATAATGGGACTGAATCCATTTGCTGCCTGTAGCTTGAACGTGCATGTTAAAGCTACCTGTAGTTACCCCATGCTCCTGGGAAGTTTGCTTCATGGGCTTACATTGCATTTTGGCAGAAACACAAAGGGTGATTCTGGGCACCCAATTTCTGGGAAGCAAGATTGCTGTGTCACCAGGCACTGGAATGAGCAACAGAAATGATGGAATTGGAGATCACGTCCTGGCTTCCCTCCAGACGTTCTTCCAGTTGAGCAGCAACAGTAACCCTACCTTGTCTGCTGCTGCTGACCTGTGGAGCAAAGACTGTCTGAAGAAGTCCTGGTTGAGCTGCTGGGCTGAAAGGCCTCTACTTTGTGCACCTTCACATTTGTTTTTGTGAAGGTGCATTCATTATAATTTTATACAAAGAATTATAGACATGTAGGACTGGAACTGACCTCAAAAGATCACCTAATCTGTCTCTGCAGCAAGGGCAGGATCACTTATTCCTGGATTATTCCTTGCAGATGTTTCTCTAACCAGTGTAAAACCCTCCAGTGACCATCCGTAGCTTGGTATCTGCTATAGAGTATAACTTGCTTATGGTTTGGAAGTTGCTGCTTTATCCCACCTAGATTTTCCTTCCTGCAAGGTCAGCACAATATTTCTGTCCTTCTCATTATACAAGAAAAAAGGACAACTGTGCTTTTTGTCTCAAACTTTAGTCTACTCAGAGACTTCAACGGATAAAGCTTTGCTGCTCTACACTAAGCAATTCCAGCCCCACCAGTTTTCCATCATGCACTGCAATTTCAATACCTTCAGGTTTTGTGTTACCTCCGGATTCTCCTCCATTTTCTGTTTCCCCCCAAAAAGAGAAAGCTGATCACACCCTCCCCTATAAGGAGTATAAAGCTGAATTTTCTCTCAAGCTAGAAATGTGTGATACATTCCCCTTACATCTTAGCATGGGATCTGTAGCAGAGCACCACATTCCTGACAGATGCAGTGGTTATTGCAAACCCTGGATCCTCCCTAGCTTCTGCTGACTCAAGCAGCATTGCACACTCTGCATTTGTGTTTGATTTTTCCTGTTCCATGTAGAACTACTCTGTGCTTGTCTTTACTGAATCATGCCTAATTGGTTTCAGACTATGGCCAAACACATGCAGATTATTTCAAAGTCTATTCCTGCTTCCAAAATGCTCCCAGACCTCTTCACTCTGTCACTGCAGGTTCTGGCACAGATGAAAGGCTGGGCAGCAGGAGTGCCTGCTCCTGGGAGGGTCCTTAGGGTGACACCAGGCAGATGACAAGTATTCCTTAAGCACAGGGCCAGCGGATTGGAGATGCTGCCTGCGGAGTGGTGGCAGTCCAGGATGCAGGAGGGGCAGGGATGCAAGGATGCATCAGATGCAGGGATGCAGCAGAAGCAGGGATTTAGCAGATGCAGGAATGCAGCATCCTTCACCCCTGGAGAGGCTTCTCAGGTCAGGCCTGAGGGTAGCCCAGCTAGGGAAACCTGGAGGGAAGGGGAAGGATGCGCTCCAAGTGTACTGTTGGTGTAAATTAAATCAGCCTGTTACTGCTTCCTATAAAGAGGAGTGTAACTGCAGGTGCACCACTCCAGAGACAACCACAGGGAGTTTTTATCACCGTGAACCAGAGGATATCCTGTTTAGTGTAAAAGGTTTTAGAGGATAGGTTACAGCCAGTTAATGAAAGCCAAAGGATACAGAAACAAGCCAGTTTATGTCCATCCTTCCTGCTAAGTGGATCTGGCGGCTCTTTTTTGGCTGTTAGAAATGTGTGTTGGGGGGTGTTACCTGCTACTAAGTGAGAGGGAATAAAGGAGGACTCTGAGCCTTGTTCTTAGAGTGGTGTGTGTACAATAGTTTTAAATGGTACATAAATTAGATTCCTGCATCCTAACCAACTGTTTAACATGCATTAGAGAGCGTGACTATTTAATGGGCAGAACACAATGGAGGAGGGGTCCCGCCTGCCCTGCAGCCATGAGCTGGTGGTGGCCACCAAACTCTCCCACCAGCTACCGGCACCTCCGTTGCAGGCATCCACATAGCCAGAGATCCAGGGCCTGAGATCTGTATCCTGCAAGACTGAGTGTTGCCACTTGTATTACCCAGAGAGGAACACCCCCAAGGAGACCCAGGCTGACAGCTCCAGCGAGCCAGGTCTGGGGTGCTGCCAAAGAGCCTCATAATGAGCACTGTCCTCTCCATGTGCTTTTGGAGCAGAGTGATGCCTCCTCCCTGCAGGAGGGGATCCCCAAGAGTCCATGCAGGACCATCGTCCCCAGGGATGTGGGAGAAGGAGGACCCACCACTGCCGCAGCACAGGGACTGACACTGCAGCAGGACCCCCGCGAAGAGCAGAAACTGGAAACACAAGCTATGCCCAAACTCTGCTAAATGACCTGGCAAACAGTTCCTTCCCCTCCCTCTTCATGCCTGAACACGTCTTATTTGTCAATGGAAAAGTTTCCTCCTAATGAATTTGCCACAAAAAGGAGAAAAATAACCATGGCCTCAATGCGGAGAAAATGGTAAATCTGATCGTGGCAATTAAGCAGGCTCACAAGATGGGAAATCTGCGGGCGTCCCGGAGAGAAGGGGTTAAATTGCCATGGAAACAACCATGCATTATTTACATGGCCTAATGAATAAAACATTTAAGTAGTAGGCTAATAAATTTCAGAACACAAAGCAAAGTAAGCTATGATTTAAATATATGCCTCTGTTGAATATAACTTGAGTTATAGAGCTGAAGCAGTGGGAGACCCAGCTCAGTTTTACACCCTCATCTCACTAACATGAAGGTGTATCTTCTTTTTAATAAATGATTTTTCCAACGAGCACACAAATTGGCATGAAATTCTCTCCTGTCAGGCATCCTGAAGCCTTTTCTAATAGCTTTTCTTGTGAATTTCAGTTGAGGTAGGAATGCTTTTGTTTTGGCTTTTTTTTCCCCCTCCTGCACATTATGCCAGATTTCAGAGCAGGATAACATTAGCAATCAATTTGTTAAACTGTTAGCAGAACATATGTCGGAAGGTTTCAAACAGACCCAGACTGAAAGATGTGTTGTTTATTGTGTATTGTATATACGTGTGATCCATATGGCTCCAAGCGCAGGATCTCTTTGTTTTCCACTCGCTGCAGATTTCCATGTGCATTCTCCATGCAGAGCCAGGGGGGAGCAAGTTGAGACCATGTAACCTGCAGGAGCCTGTCCCAAGGGCACCGGTGCTTGCAGGGGCACAGGAGGTGGCACAGCCTGTTGAGAGCAGGGCTGAGTTTCTGTCTGACCTGGGTTTTGCTGGCTGCTAAATAAACCATTTGCTTTGGAAGAGCAGTTTGTGATGTGGGCAAGGGAAGGCAGGTCCCTAGAGGCACATCAAGACTGCCCAAACTTTTATTTGGAGCATCTCTCACACATCTCCCTCTGCTTAAATGGCTGTGAGAAGCCAGGCTGGTGTGTGTAACAGGGACTGCTGTGTGTGTGAAGGGTATCGATCGCACTGAGTTAGCCCATCCATCCCTGCTGGATTTCCATGCAAAACCCTGATCTGCACGAGCTGTACAGTGACAGCTTTCCAAACTCTGAGCTGTTTCCACTTATGCTTTCTGATGCACAACCAGCACAGCACACTGACTGGGGAGCACCAGGGAAAGGGAGGCTGAAGATGGGCAGTTCTATATTAACCAAGTGCCCAGATGAGTCCCAAGCAAACAAGGGAATCCCAGGGCTCCTGCCATACTGGGGGGGGTGATGGGATGGTCGCTGCTGCCCTGGGGTGGGAGCAATGGAGTTTGTGCTCTGGCATGCACCCGCTCTGCAGGCAGGTGGGACACTTTGATTATCCCTACCATTTTCTTTCCATGGGCAGGTTGAAATCTGCTGTTGCTATTTTGAGAAGGGCGATATCTATCAATTCAGGTAGCAGATTGCTGGCCACAAAGATAGATGAAACAACAGCTGGTGCTTCTGAGAGAGATCAGGACAGTGGAATAGCGGCTGCATGCTGAGCCCACACACCTCAGTTGTCAGTGGCCAATTTGGATGCAGGAGCTCAGCAAACCCAAGAGCTATGGGTGCTTGCTTTGCTGGGACCCCACAGCCACACCAACAGTGCTCAGGCATCCAAGCATGGCTGGGGCATCCCACTGCTCTCCCATCATTATGTGTACTTAGTTAACTGCTGCAACGCAGCATTGGAACCTTTGCCTTATCAGCCATACCAGCAGCTATTGTTAACTCATCCATTTGAGCCATTGCTGGAGGCTCCACAGTGCCAGGCTCTCCACAGAACTCCCAACCATACTGATTGATCACTGCTGCAAGCCAGGTCACCAGTGACGTTCAGCATGGCACAGGTCTCCCCTTCCTTCCAGCTTTAGCTTTCCTGGCCAGTTCCTGAGCAATCAGCCTCTTTTGCAGCTACGATAGCATAAGCCCTGTCACGGGATGAACTCATTTCTGGATGCAGTTAGCAAACATTCAGATTTGCCCTCCACCAGTCTGTTGCTGATGTTTTTATGCTTGGAAAGATCTCAGCATCTCACCACAACCAGCCTCAAGAAGTCAGCAAAGTCCAGAGGATGAAAGGCTCCTGGACAAATGCAGTGCTAAAGGTTTCTTGGTTTCAACCCAAAAGTTTGCTTTGATTCCACTTGTTTTGAGTTCTCTTTACTCAAAAAGAATAATTTAAGCTTGAATGATGAAATATTTACTGAAATTCAATTTTTAATTATGAAACTTCTTTGCAAAAATGCCATTTTTAATCCTAAAAAGGGAAGCCTGAAGGGAAAGGTCTTAAACCAAATGGTTTGTTCACAAAGTGGATAAGCTTCAGAGATGCAGTCTCCTTGTCAGGTCAAGATGTGCCCAAAAGCAAGTTCACTTTTAACAACTAGCCAGCTAGTTAATAAAAGATAGGTTATCCATTGCCTTGATCAACAGGACCATGACATTTTTGTTTCAGAGGGAATTGTTTTGTGGGGAAATCCTGGAGCCAAAAAAAAAAGAATGAAGGATCACATTGCCTACTTGTAGACAGGAGATGTGGTGGCGGAAGAAACCAGATGAATCGTGTTGTCTAAATAATTTGTTATGAATTATCCAGTCAACTGTAATGAAAATATATGGACAAAAGTCTCAAGAAACTCCTCCAATGTTTTAAAATTTGAGTGATGCTGATATTGATTGGGTGTATTTTACACAGTTCGGCTAAATGGTGCTGCAGTGGCAGGAAAGGGCACTTGAAAGAATTGGGGAGGCACAAATTTCAGTGTACATTTTTTACATACTAGAAATTGTTTTGATTTGGCTTATGTTTGTGAGAATGCAAAGTTATTGACTTTTTCTTCTGAAGTAAAAGACTTGTTCTGAAGGTGGTTAAGAATGTCAAGAATTATTCTTAAAACGTAATTTTTAGTTCTATTATGCCTGTACTTAAATGTTGCTATACAGTGTTCCTGCAAAGATTTAATTTGTTGTTCAAATACTCTTTTTCTTTGTTTTAGTTTTGAAACCCTGAAGGAAAGTCACTGAAAATGAGCTCGCTAAGACTGAAAACAAATGTATTTACATTGAAATTACAGATCTTGATGTTAATGGTTCTCTACTACCATAAAAAAAAAAGATTTATATTTTATATGCTTATAATAATAATGAAAAAGCTATACTCTGAAAGGAAAATGGAAGAGTTTCATCATTGAAAGATCCTTCCAACCCAAACTATTCTATGATGCCAGCAAAACCAAAGAGGCATTTTCATTGTATAGGGAGGCTTCAAAATGTTTTCTTTTGTTCTGATTTTGAGAAGAAAAATGGGAACCACCAGAATTTCCTCCAGCAATGAGTCCTGATGACAGGCAGCATCCTTTTGGTGGCTTTTCCCTGAGGAGTCACGGATAGGGTGGGACCACAATGCCGAGCATCCTCCTCCTCCTCTGCCCTCATCCCATGCCAGGAATGGTCCTTCCTTGTGCCAAGCTGTGTTGTGCAGCCCGTCATGGAGGAGTGGAGATAGGAACACTTCCACCACCCCGCTCCCCTTCTCTCTTCCCATTAATACCACCACAAATTAAATGACAGCAATGCAAATGCGGAGCGTGGCGTGGGGAACACTGCTGACTGCATAATGGCCGTCATCGCTGCCTGCATCCTGTCACTCTCCTCCAGGTAATTAATTGCCCTGTAAAGTGCTTTGAGATACACTGTATGAAAAATGCTATATAAGAGAGACTGATACAATAGAGCTGTTGGTATTTAAGGTGGTAAAAAAAAAAGATAGGAAGACTGTCGGCAAATACGTTTTTAGTCATTCTTTAAATTAGAAAGGTCCACCAGTGAAAACTCAGGCAATTCATTACCCTGCTGCAGTGCTATGTTTAAGGTACATGCCTATACAGGCCAGAATCATAATTTCCATATGAACTAGTTATTTATAACTACTGACAGGAGGAATTATGTGAAATAAACGTAATTTATAGTTATTCCAGGAAAAGCCATCAAAATGAAAACTAATAAGGATTTCTTTCAGCTAAAAAGGTGTCAATTTGTTAGAAACCAATGGGCGATGTTAATGCATCTGACAGAATTATTAATATATTTTCAAACAATGTAATTGTTTATAAGCAGTCCACCTTGCTGGGCCAGGGACCGTGGTGGTGGTGATGAGATGGAAAACACCAAGGGCTTGTCTCATCCAGAGAATCCTTTTTTCTTTGAATCGGTGACTCCTGGTTTTTACAGCAAACGCTAAAAGCAAACCCAAAGCCGTGATGGGTGTGATGAGGTGCTGTTAGAGTGGGGTCTGGAGGCTCAGGAAACACCACAGCGCGGTGAGGATGTTACCTGTGTTACTGCTCTGGTGAGCCTAGTGTGGCCTCAGGTCCATCCCTATCCCATCCCACAGGGTCATGGCTGCTGATGGGCATTTCTTGCTCTGCTGACAGGCTTGGAGCTGTTGGAGTCCTGCATGGAGCTACCAGGGATAAAGCTGAGGCAGCCCCAACACAGTGCTGATGTCCTCTCCTCCTGAAGAGGCAGCACAAGCCACTGCTGGTTGCTGCTGGATGGTGACAGTGACAGCATTTGCACCCAAATGACCAACTACAGTCACTGGTTTGCATGTGAACTGATGGAATTGTCCTCTTGTAAATTCCTTCTTTTGTTGACATACATTTTCTTTTCTGCAGGAATTATCTTACGACATAATAATTTCCATTGTAGACCATGAAAATGAATACTGGAACCGGTCTTGGCATAGGATAGATTGGGTGACGTGCCACAAATGTGGTGTGAGCAGAACAGAGCAGCAGCAAGGTGTCGAGTGGGGCAGCAGCTGCAAGCAGGGAGCTTTCAAACCCCTCATGACAGCAGTAACTGGAGGAGCTCAGAGTGACTCATTTTCTTTTCTCCTTAACTGTTCACCCAAATGCTTCATTCTTGCAGTGACATACTCTGCATCGCTGTTTGAAACATGCCTGCGAAGGCTTCCCAGGGCTTTCCATTTGCTGCTTTTGCAGTTCGAGGGCTCTCAGCTGCGTTTCACATTATTGCCACAGAATTGGAGAGAACAATTTCAAATTCGAAAGAGAAATGAACAAAGGAGAGATTCCCCCATCCAGCACCATATTTCTACCTATAACATAGGAGCACCCAAACTACAGAAAAGCAGAGGCGTCTGTGACAAGGGGAAGTTTGTCTTCCTCAGTACGTGAGTTCTTGTCTGCTGTTTGGGCAGGCAATGATGGTCTGGTCACAGTCCAGTGCTTCCTCCTCACCTCTTGAAGCCAAAAGTTAGCAGAGCTCCCATGGCCATGGTGCTCCCAGCACAGGCAGCCAGCCCTGCACACACACTCAGCAGGGCCGGCTGAGTGGGAATTGGCTGAGCCTGCTTCAGAACAAGGGACCCCAACAGAGTCCTATTTTAGCCCTAATTTGGGATCTGTTCTCACACTGTTAGGTCTTTGTCACTTGATGCTGCTATTCAAGGTATCCCCTTGGATCGTCACATGAGCAGCTTGCTTGGCTTATCTGATACTGCTCTCAGTCGGTTCAAATCTTATTTATCAAATAGACAGCATTTTGTTTCGATGGGTGATTTTTCATCTTCCATTAGTGAAGTTGTTTCCAAGGTTCCCCAGGGCTCTATATTGGGCCTGTTGTTATTTTGTGTTTATATGCTGCCACTGGGTTATATTATTCATCAGCATGGAGTAGCTTTCCATTTCTATGCAGATGATTCTCAAATTTATTTGTCTGCTAAACCTAACGCTGTCTCAGCTGTCTCTGTGCTATCAGCCTGTCTCTCTGACATCACAAGATAGATGTGGCAAAACTTTTTTGCCGTTAAATTCAGACAGAAGAGGTGAGGCCTGCCTCAACGCCAGCATTTTATTTCCTGGGATGACACTTGCAATGCGATCACTACCAGGATTTCATCGTCATGTCCCCACTTGTGCACTCCTGCTTTACCTTGCTGCTCCCTGCTTGATTTGTTACTGTGCACCGCATTCGACGCTTGCTTCTGTCTGCAGCGTGATTTGCGGCTGCCATCGGTGTTGCCTTTCTGATTCGTATTAAGGCAGTGGGGTTAGGGAACAACCTTCTCACCTCACATTTGCTGCCAGCTCCCATCCTGCAAAGGCCTTTATTTGCTCACAAGTGCTGTGCAGAAGGGATCTGTCCATCTTGCATATCTGCAAGGCTGCCATGTGCGTTGATGTCAGTGAAATGCTTTAGAAATGTTTCTAAGTTTTTAAATGTTCATGATCCAGTAGCATTTAAAACCCGTATCTGAAGGTACAAGTCCCAGGTAGCTCCATGAACATTCTTCTTAGAGATACACAGCTTGGAGTGTTCCTGCGGTAAGCTGCAATGATGTGGCCCTGTACCACCACTGAGGAGCAGTGCTGGATCCTTCAGTGTGGTCCATGGCATCTCCCCACTCTTCCCTTCATCTCCTCTTGGGGAGCTGGGGACAGTGGAGAAGTGCATGTTATCCTGGCCACAAACCATGTAGTGGTAGCCCTCAGTTATCCCAGGTTTTGCATGATCACAAATGTATTGTGGTCACCTGTATTAGAGCTGAAGTAGGTTAAAATGTACATGTGACAAGTTTCAGAGCAGACTTCTGATTTCAGCGGCTGATGGTAGAAGGAGCTGCTCAGAAACCCTCACCTGGCTCTTGGGCTGATGTCAGGAATGCTCACGATGCTCCCCGTTGGCTGAGGCTGCTGGGCTGGAAAGGTTTGCACCTACTGATGTCATACAAGGTTTGGATCACGTGGAGGATGAGAAAAGCTTGGTGGATGCTCACCAGGAATTACATCCTGATTAGTGTCCTCCTTCACTTACCTGGGCTTATTCCCTTCCATGCAGTATGCTGGCACCACACGGTGCAGCCTCTGCTAGTGCCTGGGGTCCCCTGAGCATATTCTCCTATTTGTGATCTTCCCAAGCAACCCTGGCTTTCCTCTGTCATGTGTTGCCCGCATCTTTAAAAAGTCCTTCAAAAACAGTCAATTTGTTTCTATAAGGATGAACCAACTAGTTCTCGCAGAGACATCAAATAAATCTACTTCATACATTATTTGTTAACTTCATCAAATAAAGTACAATTTTATGGCTTAAATGTCAATCTCCACAGCTCATTGAGTTCTTTAAAACAGCAGAGAGACTTGCCTGTTTACAGAAGCAAAAATTAGACAGGCAGTTTTCAGCTAGTGCAGGGAGCCCATTGCTTCTTGTACTAGGAAGAATCATAAAATATATTCAATGTGGAGAGTGCGCAATTTGACAAAGACAATTTGATTTGTCCATGGCTTTTAAAATATTCATACCACTTTGATGGACTATAGTTTTATAAATATGGATTACCATTAACTGGCACAGGCACTCGCTGCCTACATATAGTGTTCTGTGAGGCTTGTTCGGAATGAAGGCCTCCAATAAAAAAAATCATTATCTCTGCCTAAAAACCCTAATCAGTAACATTTGGTTCATTTGCAGCTCAGAGGTCAGTAATTCACTTTAACTGCTTATGTGTTTGTGTCATGTGGGAGGAAAAGGAGTTCGTAGTTTTACTCCTCAGACCTAGAAGCTGTTCCTGCTTCCGGCAGGCGCGCGGAAGAACATGGGCAGTGGCTTGAATTCAGTGAAATGCTTGACATTCACCTGGAATGTGCCAAAATCCTCCTCTCTGTGGTGCTTTACACTGGGTCTCATAAGCTGTGGTTAGCAGGATGAGTGAACCGCATGTGCCAGGAGGATCTGGGTCCCTTCAATGGGAAACATTGGCAGCCTGTGACAGGAATGGCAGTGGATGTAGAACAGATGAAGGGACATCCTCTGGCACCCAAGATGGCAGCATAACTCCTCCGGCTTCTTTGGTGTCCCAGGAAGCTTCTGGAAGAGCTGCATTTCTGTTCGGCATTGCGTGTGCTCAGCCAGTGCTGCATTCGCAAGGAAATGGGGCTCTGACAGGAGCATCTGCGCCATCAGGGCGTCAAGAACAACAATAACGGCTGCATCTGTCAGAAAATTTGGCTGTTTTTTAAAGATAAGGAAAAACTAAGATGTTGGTAATAAACCAAATAAAACATAAGATCTGAAATCCAAGGAAAACAATGATCAGATTTGATATTGCTTTTGCTGGCTTTAGATGCAAACCGAAGTCTGAGAGTATGGGTGATGAGCATGTTACACATGACTTCAGGCTTGTTGAAGCAGTAAACCAATGACTAGCTTGTTCCCGGAATAAACTATTTTGTATATGGTGCATACACACAGACAAGCATACACAGGAGAGCACTGGTGAGTCTAGCATGCAGGCTGAGAACCTGAATTAGCCAAGTGCTTCGAGTTTCTAACAGTAATTCAACTTGTGAAGTAGCTTCTGTTTCCAGCCCAAAAGTTTATTCAAGTTAAGAAAACACATCCTCAGATTAAAAAAGAGTATTGCACCACTGTCAATTTTCAGACGTTGCCATCAGGAAAAAAAAATTACATTTCAGGCTGACGAGCGACTAATCAAGGCAAGTGAAACGGTGCTGCAATAAATTACTCCACAGCGAAATAAACCACACAAACAGACCGATGATAATAAATGTAAATTATTTCTCTGAAGAAATTTTCTTGGTATATGAGTAATACGAACCATCAGGAAGGAGTCTTCCTTAACATTAATTACAGAAAATGACAAGTGAGCTGATGACTGCGAAGGCTCATTATCTGAGAACATATTCACAACTTTGCAATTTGCGCGAGATGTACTCGGGCTAAATTAATCTCCCTTCTTTGCATGAGCCTCTTCTAATTTTCATGTTATTAACAGGTTTGCAGTATCACTCAGTGCTTGTCACTCTAATCAGGTTTCGGCATGTTCGCAAAAGCGAAGTGTCATTTATAAGGATAAGCCCTCATAATGGCGCTCTCTTTCATGTGGAGAATTCTACAAGGTTGCTTTTAATAAGGTCCTTTAATCATCTCCCTTTGCTCAACTTTTGGCCCCTCTGTTTTTTCATGAAGAGTCGTTAAAAGACTTTGAAGTTCATCAAGGATGAAAAATTCATGACATTGTTGCAGGGAAAAGGCCAAGGGATGGAGAGATGCAACTGGATGCAGTGGGGGGACAGGAGACAGCCTCTCCATAGGCTCTGCCTGGGCTGAAGGACATGCTGAGGCTGAACCCATGATCAGGTGCTCCCTGGCTCCTCTTTCAAAACTGCTGAATAGTCAGAGCTGGAAATAGGCAAGGGGTTGCATCCATCAGCAACAGTCTGCAGGCAGCAAAGGCAGCAGCATCCTCCCTCCAGTCCCGAGCCAAGTCATGGCATAGGATCACTGCCAGCAGTGCCACTATGGGGATACCCCTCACCAGTGGCTAATGATCACCATATCCCTCTCAGGCTGACTCAGCCCTTGGTATCAGCCCAGCACTGACACCCTGGGGATGAACCACTGGAAGGAGGATGCTGGCAGGAGGAATGGTTTGGAGGAAATCAATATCCCTGCAAGCAGGAGCAGCAGCGGGAAGGCACGTGGCGCTTTAGAGGGGAGCGTTAATCAAAGGCGACATTTCTCTAGGTCTGCGGTATGGCTGGGCTGTTTGAGGTTAACCTTATTCTTCTTCTGTGATTTGATAACACTGGACTGGTGTTTATGCTGAAGCTTTTGAACACAATGGAAGGAGGGGGAGAACTTTATTAAATTTTTGAAATTCATTTAAGCGGGGCTAGCATAATGAATTGCCAGATCTTGTGTGCACATTGTCCCCGGAAGCAACAATAATTTAGGTGGACATAAACCAATATGTAGATTAAAAATGTTTAAGCCAAGTGTCGTAAAATATATAAAAACATAAGGCAGAATTAACATATCAAAGTTTAGCATTATAAGTAATGACGGGTCAGATATAAGGTTATGTCTGCAAAATTGCATTTCAATATAATAAATCCATTCAAACTCTGTCCAGAGACACAAATTGAATCTATAGACGAAGCAACTGCAATCCATTGAATGTTATGAAGTATTCAAGTGAAAACAATGCATTTAGAAAAGGAAATTGAGTATATTTTAGATATAAAGGTGCTTGGAACTTCCATATAGCTTTATGCTCATACAGATTTGTATACACTGCATACACAGCCTACTTTTGACAAAGTCCTCAAAATGATGAATTTCTGATGGAAGACTTGATATTGCAGCAGATCTGTTATGCACCGCTTATCCTGTAACACAAACCATTAATAATAATCACACTCCCCGCTGTACCGAGCTCTCTCGTTAGGGTTTCAAAGCTTTTGCAACTCCACACGCCCCAGAAGGATGCTGCTGCAGACAAGGACCATGAGGGCCAGCACAGCCCCAGGGGACACACAGTGCCACCGTCGCCATGCAGGTCCTTGGCTCCATGGGTACTCTCAGTCCTGCACTCCAGCATCTCCATCCTCTACCTCCATCCCAGCCCTATGGAGCAGCTTTTTTCCTCCCTTGCTTTCCTGCAGCCAAACTTTCCCCAGATGCCAGACACTTTGTGCCTCCATCCCAGAGGGAGTGCACTAACAAGCACAGCCAGAACACTGTAAGCCACAATGTCTTATGGATATTTGATAGAAGCACAGCCCTTCTCAAGCTGCATTAACACACTGCTGAGGGTTATTAGCACTAATAATGCACCATAGAAAGCGAGCACAAGCATCAGGTCAGGGACTTTCCTACCCCAACTCCCTCTTGCTATGTGGCTGAGGGCAGGGAGAAGCTGTCCCAATGCCCCCCACACCAGCCCTGCCCAGATACCCACCCCATGGACTGGGGTGAACATGGGCAAGACATTAACCCAAAGTCATGTGGGAAGCATGGCAAGGGGGAGGCAGAGGTGCTGCCATGACACCTTAGAGCATCCTTGGCCACAGCAAAGAGATACAGAAGGCTCTTTCCTGCTCCTGCTGGTCTCTCTTTGGGCTTGCTGGGATGCTCCCATAGCAGAGATCTGTGGCTTTATGTCTCATGAAAGCTGTTCATGTTCAGAGGCAACAGGACAATCAGAGGAAGAGAGTGCAGGGAGCACTCCCAATGGCTCTGGCAAGGCAGATACCAGAGGAGCAGCGACCAGCAATTCCTGGACACAGGAGAGCTCTGGCAGCAAGGCCTCAAGAGTGAAGATTAAAAGGTGCTTTTGGGAGCTCACGTGATGGGGAACGCAGACTTTAATAGACATGTTCATCTTTCAGCAGTGTGTTTTGCATGTAATAATGTCAGCACACTTCTCATTCTGGCAGAAATTCCACAGATAATTGGAAAGAAGTAAAAATGAAAACATTAGAATTTGCCATGTCATATGTTAACTTTTTATTATTGTATGATGCCAATGGTCCACTGACAGATGCTGTGTTATTAACATTTGATTAAAAATCACTTCAGGTCTAAAGCAGCCTGTTCAGAAGAGAACATCTTGACAAGCCTGGTGGTTTGTGATTGACAATTAATAACATTCTGTGTGTCACAACATAGATAGTGTGACTTATTGGTGCTGGTGTAATGCAACACTTTTCATCTGAGCCCTTCAAACTGGTATGTAGAAATAGGAAAGAGCCTAATTCAGCTGCCTTTGATTACAAACAACACAGAGCTAGTGCAGATCTCCATCCCCTGCCCAGAGTAGACTGATAGCGCTCAGCAAGACAAACTCATGCCTCATCCCACTGTCCTCTACAATGGAAAGGACTTTGCCATTGTGTTACACCACCAAACTTCTGTGCAAAAGCTCAGCATTAAAGTATACAGTTACAGCAGTTACTTGCAGCAGACAACTACAAAACTGGATATTCAACAAAAAATTCGAAGGAAGGGTGTTTCATTTTCTTAAATATTAGAATGATTTGTAACTGGAAAGATGACAGGGCGGTCCTCTGAGATTTGGTTGGGGACTCTTCATTGCGTGCTACTAGAAGTGAGATCCAATGTCTGCATATCAATAGTGAAATTCATCAAAAATATGTAAATCTTCTTTAGATGAGGCCTGGAATGTACTATTTTAACTGCCTTTGCTGTAGCAAAGGTAAGATTCTGACAAACTTCGTGCTCTGCCTACTTTGAAATACAGGCTTTAGCAGCACTGACCACACTTATATCCAGACACAGACATTACTGTGGATTCAAGTGCTGTACCACAGTGAGCAGAAACCTGGGCAGCTTTGGTTAGGAGCAGTCTAAACCTCTGCAAATCCAGAAAACCCCATCCAAATGGGCCCTTGCCCTCTCTGATTCATTATGTATTGAAACCCCCTTTCCCAAGCACTACAGGGCAATGCAATCTCTGCTCAGAGGCAGCAAACAGCCACAGCAACTTCTGCTGATGGAGCAGGACCAGCACTGCTCACTCAAAGGTCCCTTCACACAGAGTTGGATGTAAAACAGTGTTTTAATGGATGGGCTACTCAAGAGACTTAGGGTTTTGTTCCCAGAGAAGCAGCTGAGCTGCAGCAGGGACCATGCCCCTCTGTGGCTGTGCACTGCTGTCCTGCAGCAGCCTCTGCCTCCACTGCAGCTTTGTCCTCCCAACCTGCCAACCCTCCCACCATGGGCACTGCTTTTGCCCTCTACAAACAACCAAGACCCCACCATCACCAAGGTGCCATTCGAACAGGGCGCCATTCGGACAGGGCTTGCTGTGCCGTACGGAGCACGGTTGCAGCTACATGCTGAAGCAATGCAAACACTTCCCCAGCCCTAATGCAGTAAGCAGGGGAAATAATTACAGATTTCCAAGGTTCAACAGGGAATACTTCTGAGAAATGCGTCCTCCACTGGGAGTTTCATAACCATTTAATCTAATTTTTCTTGATGTTTTGATCTTCCTTTTAAACAAGGCATTTGTCATTAGCTTTCAAGGAGACAAGTTGCTAATACATTACACTCTTAAAAGGCCCACAGTTAGTGTCAATGTCTTCTGATAGCTGTTCACTAACAGTACATGAAAGAATTGCCAGTGTCAGTTCCCCTCCACTTGGCTGCAACAGCAACAGCAACACAGTCCGGTTGCTCCCAGCAGCACCGGCTGGTCCAGGGGGGCACAAGGTCCAATTTCCGCCTTCTCCCCTCCACCCTTCCTATCCAGAGGACTTTTCATGATGCTTTTAACAGTTGGGCTGTGCTTGGATGGTTCTGAGTGCTTCTGACTATTTCTAAGTGGACATAAAGCAGAGATTTATTAGGAAAAGTAAGCATAAGAATAAATCCTCTCACACAAAATTCCTGTTCTCCTCCCCAGCTCCAAAGGGTGAATTTCACCCCTAGATAGGATGAGTGTCTCTGGCTCCATTTCCGCTAAAGTCAGCTCTGTCAGCCTGAACAGGGCCAGGGCTGCCCAGACCCCAGCCCTGCCACAGGGAGGATGCACCTCAAGTCTCTGCTTCCTCTACTCTGTGAAGAGTGTGAACAAAGCACATGGAACAAATATTTTTCTTGCTTCTTGGATGACATAACTTCCATATTAAATAATAATAAACCAATAAATTACAAGGAACTAAGCAGCCAGAAGAATATGTATGTGGAGTTTGGACTATTTATAAATGAATAAATCATTCATGATTTATAAACTTCATGTAGCTAAACACATCATTTACTGAACTTTAATGCATTTAACAACATACCCACCTCTAACGAGCTGGTTTTAAGAGCAGGCACACATCTTCACAGAAACATCAGTTGATCAGTGTATTACAGAGATTGGCAAGACTCATTCACTGCAGCATCAGTAACAGAAGCACATCTGTGGCTATTTTCAGTATTAACATCTCTGTAAAACCCCATGGGGCAGCATACCCTGGTTTTCCAGGCAGTTCCTGAGAGGGGACTGGACCTGAAGGAGCTGGCATCCCGGCACTCAATGGAGCAGCCCAGGCTCTGGGCCAAGGTGCCAAGTCCAGGAACAGATGATTAACAGTGGTTAAGGTGGATTTAGAAGTCTGAATTTAGGCTTCTTTGCTGAAGACCGTGAGCTGTGCTGCCTCTAAAGAGGCTGGCCAGAGGGTTTCTGCTGGCTCTCAGCTGCACCATGGAGGGGCTACCCTTCATTATGCATGATGCACAGGCATCTTCTGTGCACTCCTCTGACACAGTATCACTTCTCTCTAGCTGCATGACTGTTTTTAAACAAGATAATGCTGAATAATGCATAGCAGGTACATACTTTCTGACAAAGAGTCATTCCATTAAAGTGTTTTTTAATTGGGAAGCATCACAGATATTTCCAAGTGCCCAGGAGCTGCTGGAATACCTAATTCTGGGGTAGGCAGCAGCAATCCCTGCAACCTCAGAAAATCTAGTCTGTCTATCAACATGTGGCTTCTCTTTCTATACCTGGTGTTGACTTCCCAGCATTAGAAATGCAAAATACTTCTGTCATCATCCTCAGAGCAAGCTTCACACATGGACAATTCAGGCTGGGCTCAGTGCTGCTGCTCAGATACACAATCCAGGAGGAGGATGCAGGTGTTTGGGAAGCAAAGATGTTTCTCCTCTGCTGTGCAGGAGCCCAGCACCATTAGACAGTCTTCACTGACCAAAGCCTCCACCCTCTGGGTCTCATCTCCCAACAGTACAAATCCTATCAAGATTCCCACCCAGGCTGGCAAGGAATGCTGCACAGGAGTGTTTGCCTTTATCCCGTGGTACCCAGGATGCGACAGCCACCATGGTGTTAGTCACAGAGGAGCCTGAGTGGTCTGGTGCTCCTGGTTTTAAGCCCTGTACCTGTCATATGGTAATTAATGGGTGTGGGATTTCTTTTGACAGGAATTCAATGGCCTGGAACAGACTTTGTGCCAGTCTTTCATGCCTCAGGCAAAGTGCTTACTAAGTAATTTTATGGATACCAAGCTCAAGCATTTTACTACTAGCGCTTTGTTTGCTTTAGTTTGCAAAAGGCAGGGCCTTACCTCTCCCACAGTGGCTGACAAACTTCAGCTCCAGAAAAGCTGTCTTTCCCCCCAGAATGGTTTTCCCTGTATTAACCCTGGGGAACAAGCTGGATCTGAGCAAAGGAAAGTGCTGCAGGTGCAGGAGGGAGGCAAATCCTCCCCTTAGGCAGGGAAGAGACCTGAGGGCAGAAGCTGCATCACACCTGAGGATGCTGCTAAGCCTCTCTGCTCCTAAAACATCAGGAAACCACCTGCAGGGACCCCAGGGCAGCAGCTTGTGCATCAGGCAGCTTCCCATATTAGGTTTGCAGATGTTTTCCACAAGCCGGGGTGGAATCACAGCCATTCCCATCCCAGTGCCAGGGTGGGAATTGCATGGAGACCCTCTGTAACCCACTGGGAGTAGAGCTACCAGCCTTCATGAGCCTCCTCCACCCTTCCACCATGGCACATCCTGCTCACCCCATGATTGATGGAAATTTAAAGATAAAAGGCACAGAACCACTAGAAGATGTGGCCAAGGAGGCTTGCTGCACATTGACCCCACTGCAGGGGTGGAGGGGCTGCCATAGACCTGCTGCCAGAGACCTTTGGAACCTCAGAGCATCAGGGAGAGGGCAGGGTGCACTCAGCAGAGAAATATCTAACAGTAAACAGAATATTGTTTTATATGAAACCATTAAAAAGGTCCCTGAGGGCAGCCCTAAGTATATATTATATTTTACTCTGAATCCCTGTTTTGACTTGACTTTATAACAAAACCATGTTTTCTGTATTTAAGCAGATGCAGTAAAGGAAAGGTCGTGACTGGTGCTGACATGGAAATCTCATTTGGCTCATGGGTCCCCTTAGGGTCTTTATGCTGTGTGGTACTTCAAACATATTTCAAAGTACAACACTAAATGTCACTCTTTAATAGACAGAGGCATTCCAAGTGTTTCTCGAATTTCCTTGGAAAGTGCTTTCCTGAAGCCAAGGGCTCAGCGCTGCTTTGGTTCACACCCAGCACACAGGGATGGCTCCATTGTGGCACTGCTCTGAGAACACCAAGAGCCACATCTACCCCATGGCCTTGGAGGTAATTTACCCTGGCAGCAGCTTCTTGCAATAGCTGGGAAATGGGAAGAATTGCAGAAGAGAAAAAAGAACCCAGATCCGTTTCTTTGACACATTTGCCATATTTTGAATGAATGCGCATCTTTCCCATTCCTCATCCAATTCCTCACACTCATTCAGCAGCTCTTTTGGGACCTTAGATAGTTATTTTTACCCTTTTTGGGGTTTGGAAGTGCTTAAAGTCTGACACAATCTGTACAAGTCACTACAGCCTAATCCCCAATACTGAAGTCTCTTGAAAGAGCAGTTAGATCATATCCTGCTGCCAGGTTCAAGATGCAATGAAGATGAGTAGCTAGCCAGATGGCCTGGAAATTTATTTTATTTTCAGAGAATTAATTTAGTTAATTTCTTCAACAAATAAGGAATTTACCAATGAATCAGAGGGATTGATGCTGGTCGGGAGGACCTGAACTCAGTGAATAATTTCTGCCTTAAGTGGCTAAAACACTGAAAAAAAATTAAATTCATCTTGATATTTAAATTGGGTTTTGTTTAAAAATGGGTGTTTTCCTTACAGTTCTTCCTACAAAAGGAGGAGACAAAAACACTCTGTAAATCCTCAGAGACGCAATGGCTCCTGCTCAGCCAAATGCAACATTCTGGATTGGTCCCAAACCAGGGGCTTGTTTCCCATTTTTACACAACCAGGACTAATATTTCCGGTTTTGCCAAGGAAATAGAGAGAAGTCCAGTGGCTGCAGTTCTGACACAGTGAGAGCCATCAGCTGCAGCACATTTGCAAACAGCCTGGACAGGATCAACAGGCTCCTCTCTGCAGGGCAAGGATTTACAGTCAGTTTATGCTGTGCGTACCATATGCAAGCTTATTTTTCTCTTAGCTGCCTTAAAAATTAAAGATTTAGGTATAACCTGCAAAAGGTACTACCAATTTTATGTACTGGCATTTCCCTCCTATGATCAGGGCATAAATCCAGCTTTTTCAGCATGTCTATAAATTACTGTGTACCAGCAGGGCAGCTGCAGGTCAACTAAGCAAAGCCAGATAAACCTCTTATAACTTCTTGCTGTGGCTATCATTACCATAAACTTCTAACACACTTTGGGTCCACTTTGTTGCCTGTCCTCACAAACACATCTTCTCCATAGTTGTTGGAAAGTTTTTTTACTTCTGAATATTTACCAGGGCTTTTTAGCTAACTGGTGGCAGCCTGCATGGAAATAGTCTGCCACAGCCATGTGCTGCAGTTTGGGACCGAGGTGACAATTGGTCACTTGGAGCTTTAAAAAGCACTTGTGGAATTTCATCTGCTAATTCCCTTCTGTCAAAAGAGCCATGATGCCACCAGGATTACCCCATTTTTCCCCACAGAGGCATCACAAGGAAACTAAAGGGTTTACCATGGAAAGCAGAGAAAAATTGGATGTAAGGGAAAATTTCTTCACCCAAAAGGATTGTCAAACACTGGAACAGGCTGTGCAGGGAAGTGATGGAGTCACCATTCCTGGAGGTGTTTAAAAGACATGTAGATGTGGCACTTGGGACATGGTTTAGCAAGGAACTTGGCAGTGCTGGGTTAATGGTTGGACTCGATCTGAAAGGTCTTCTCCAACCTGAAAGATTCTCTGACTGTCCTGCCTGTCCTCACAAATCTCATTTCTTGTCATCATTGTGAAAAACTGTTTTTGTAGTGTAAATGGAAGCAAATATTTGAAGTCACATGGTGCTTTCTTTGCATTAATTAGCAATTTACTGAATAAATATTGCTGTGTAAACCAACAATCAGTATCTTGTAATTAAAAGCCTGTTCATGTTTATCTGTAATCTTTCCCCGAAGATAAAACCCTCTGAAAACCAGTCTACAGATGTTTCCAAAACAGAAAAATGTCAATGTAAAGAAACTCATTGAAATAAGTAAAACACTGTCATCATGTATGTGATGTACCAGAATAATTCAACTAAGCTCATGCTCATCTCTAAGTCTTTGTCTTTGGGATGCAGATTGAGAAGAGCAAGTGTTAGTGTTGGGCCAGTTACTGCAGGTACATGCTGCAAACACATCATATAATGCAGTAACTTTATTGTTCCCTGCTCTGAGCAGGTCCAGCCTGCCCAGGAATGGGTCTCCCCAATGAATCCTCATTCCCTCTCAGGTACACATCCAGCACAATGTTAATACAAGCTCTGTTCATGCAGGTAAATCCCTGAACATTTGCAAATACGTCCATGCCCTACCGAGTATACAAACAGCTGCACTTGCAGCTTTCAAAGGGTAAACTTTAGGAGATCCTTCTACATTTCTACACTGAATTTCCCCCAGTGGAAAAATTCCTGATCTTCATTAATATTTAAAAAGGAAAGCACAGGGAATTCTCAGTAGAATATGAGACACGAGGACAAATTAGTCTCTGGGGTAGCCATTGAACTCCACTGAGTTACACCAAAGATACAATTCTCAGGCTTCTTCTACCGATTAAAAGTGAGGGTAAAGACCAGGCTGATGAGCCCATCTCTGGCATTTTTCCTCACTTGGGACTCCTCAGGTGATCCCTTGCTAGCTCACAGGTATTCTCAGGCAAGCATGCCTGCCTTCTCTGCCCAGCCATGGTGGGATGCCAGTGTCTCCCCTGCTGCCAAGCCTGGGCCAGTTGTGGGGGACTTATTTTCCTATTGGAAAATAAAAGCCAGCCATCAGCTGGTAAAGGACTTGTGAACATCCTCCTGCCCATCCCCTTCCCCTCAGCCCCAGTCCCCATCGCTGCAAGCTGGGGACAGACAGAGAAACCTCCACCAAGGGCTGTCAGTGTGTATAAGTGAAAAATCCAATGTGTTTAAGTGTTAGTAACAAATGCTTCCTATCTATTTATAAATTTATTCAGATAATTTTTGTATACTAATACTTAGATATGTTACACTGTTCCCATTCATTCACGTACCTGTGCAATAGCCCTTTGGGGGGTTTCTCTGGCTTTCCTGGGGTACAAGCTGCCCTTGGTTCACAAATGTCTTTGAGACCTCACTGTATGAACATCCAAGAGGGGCAAAGGCTCAGAGGGTTCTATCCCACCCATAAGAAAAATCAGGGCATTGTTCACTCCAGCTCTTATAAACTGAATAATGTGCTATGAATCTAAAAAGGTGGAGCTAAGACTAAAAATGGTCTGTCTTAACTTTAAGAAATGTATTCCAAAGGCATAGTATAATGAATTGAGTCATTTGGATCCAGCAGTCACTTTGTTCCTGTTGAAAGGGAAGCATGCTCCAATTCTATCTGTGCTTGTGCAATTAGAGAAATACCTTTAGAACTGTTCCATGTTATTTCCAAATGTGGAATCTCCATCCCTGCACTTTTAACACACCATTTCCTCACAGCTTTCCTCCCAGGGTACTCACCTGCTACTAGTTAATGTTTTGCAGAGTCAAGCCATAAGCCCCTCATTCTACAGAAGTCATACATCAATAAAAATAAAGATTTGGGTCCAGACCCATTTGCTGTTTGACCCATTGCCTCTTTCCAAAGCCCACAAAGACCTCTAGCCTCCAGATTTCCCATGGTCAAACAAGATGAGGTCTGAGTGGCATTAAATATCACTTTTGCATTGCACACATTTTTCTTTCATACAGAGTGCCATAAGCAGATAAACCCCCTGATGCTCTGGGTACCTAAAGCACAACACAGCTTCTACTGAAGGGACCTTCAGGGATAAGAGGCTAGTGCACTGTTAAAGATTAAAACCCAGCCGTCTGCTTTTATGCTTGAGAGTCCTTCGCGACTCCCGGGTGACATCACATTCATCTCACTGTATTTGAAAAATGCATTTAAATGTCAAAACTAAAGTACCCAAACAACAGCTCCTTAGCACACTAACTGTTAACACATTGCTTAGCCAAACGCCTTCCCCAAGACATATGTGACCGACTCTATCTATAAAATATACCACAAGTAACACACAAAGTCCCAGAGGAAATAAATACTCTCTGCCATACACTGACCTGGTTTTTCCTCCCAAAACACACTTGAAGACATGTTTCACTACAGGCATAGACATCAATTTCAAATAGCAAATACCTTCCTGAAGCACTGCACCTTCTCACAGCTGAGGAGATGCTCCCAGGCTAAAGCTGCAGGGCTGTAGTTCCCAGGGGGAATGCATTCCCACTATTAAGCCCCACTCTGCAGGAGACTCACAGCTTTTTAGCTCAGATGAAAACAAAGGTTTCTGATAGCTAACCCTTGCAGATGCCCACCTCAAAAGTGTTCCCAGACCAACTATAGAGCACTCGTGTGTGCCTGCTGTTAGGTCCCTTCAGTGCTGGCTTGTTCTTACCGAATCCATGAGCCAGGACAAAGCGCTGAACAACCTGCTCTGCCCCACACCAGCTTGCTCTGCACAGAAAATTGGACTAGAGATCCCCCAAAGTCCCTCCCAACCAGAGTTAACCTTTTCTTACCACACAGGTTATTCTGGTGTTATGAAAAGGTTTAGCCTGGTTCAGTTTAAGCAGCCTGCTCTCAGCCCAGAGATGAGAACTACAGCCTCTTTGTGAGCTGGTAGGGGTGTTGCTAAGACAGGCACATAAGCCACACCATGTTCCTGAACCACCCAACACCACAACATCTGACAGCAATGCAGAGGATGCTGTTCAGCCACCTTACATCAGCAGCTCAGAATCAGGGCTTGGTGGGCACATCCCTGGTAAGTGCACTGGGTATATGGTTAATTCCAAGGCCCCACACTGGGTGTGTTTCATCCCAATTGAAATAAAATTGTTCAGATCAATGAACTCAGTAATTTACTTCAGACCAACCTAATCAGAGCAAGGTAAAAGAGAGACAACTTTGCAAAATGTAAATGAACTTGAAGTCAGAGATACAAGTAATGGGAATTCAATGGCAGCCTGTAAGAGCAGCAGAACCATTAGCGGCCCTTAATTCCAACTGCTTGGAAAAGAGGAAGCCCGGTTCTCCATGGCACCACTGAGGAGCACTGGCTCTTTTTCAGAGAGGAGCAGTTAGGTCTTCATAATGGACTGCAACTTCCTAGAATAATTTAATTTTTTCCTACTGTTACGATGCCAGAATTTCAATCAGACAAACCCATATAATGGATTTCTTTTGCTGGGCATGTTACATAAATTGCATATTCAAGTACTATAAAATATTTGTAACAGACAGGTACTTTTCTAAATTGGGTCTGACAGTAAGCAATAGTGACTGGAATATTTATGTGATGGCATCTATGCAGTGAGGCAAAATGCAGCGTGTGGGACTGTGAATGTGCCAGCAGGAATTCCAGGCAGAGATTCCCAGCTTTCCTTCCCCACTGCATTGAGGTTCCTGACCAGCTGATGCTGTGGTCTTCATCATCAGGGAGCTTTATCAAAGCCCATCATACAGAGAGCCCTACAGCAGAAATCTGGACAGATTCCCCCTTCCTTCCTTCCTTCCTCCCTCCCCTTTGCTAAGTCTCATTAAAGCATAGTTATTTTGAATCATGGAGCTTCCATACCTGGAAACGGTGTCACTGCCTCTTTGGACCAAGCACAAAGCTGGCCACAACCAGGCTCTGCTTGAGGGCTTTGTTTCTTGCCTTTAGATGCCCTCACAGCCTCACAGATACTGGAGAACACCCCTTCACTGCACTGGGCATCCACAGTGTTTGGAGACATTCACCAAGCACCCCAGCTCCACCACACAATTTGACTGTATGGTGACAACAATGGTTAGCCTGACTTGCTTCTCCCACCCATCTCCATCCCAGCCTGTTCCAGCACAGTGCAACCTTCACATAAAGCCCAGCATTTCACCTCCACAAGACACTGGACCTCTGTCCTCAGTCCTCTGATCCTCAAGAGGCAGGATCTGCCATGGCCAGCATGTCCCCTGCTTGGGGGGGGCTGGAAGGATGCTCCTTGTTCAGTGCAGCTGCTCCCAGTTCTTGCCCCATTGACTGAGACTGAACACTCATTTCACTGACATTCTCTTGACAATCACAGTTGGCAGGTCCATACTTTTGCTATTTACAATTAAAATATTGTATTGATACAAATAGGCTCTGGCAGCTGCTTCAAGAGGTTTTTAATTGAATGATTATTGTATTAAATAACTGTTTTTAATGGAGCATGAACTTGCTTAAATGATGACTGTGGAGCTATTGAGGGTCTGGAGGATTTCACAGGTATTTCCAGCTTTTCACAAATAAATGTCCATGTCTGACCACTGAGCATTGCAGGTAGATGCTCCCAGCATCCGGGCTGAGCTCTGGAGCTGGAGGTTCTTTGGGTGTGTTGGAGCCAGGACCCCAAACCCAGAGAGCCTGCAGCAAAACCACTTGCTTTGGTCCCAGTCACAATTTCTGCCATGGAGGCATCGCAACAGACCTGTTGTAGGACTGCAGCACACTCCTTGGCACAAAACCAGTTTCCAGAGGACAAATCCTTCCCCTTGGAGTGATTTTACAATGAAACCTGTCCACAAGAGCAAAATGGTTCGGGATGCAGAGCTGCCTTTCCCCTCAGAGCACAAGTGCTGAGTGGGCAGTGGGATCAAGGGAAAGCTGGAATTCATTAACCCTTATCACAGGCCAGCTGCAGCACAGGCACCCTGAAAAGCAGCTGAATCACCCAGCCTTAACACCTTAACACACCCTGACCCACAACCTCTTCTGCCAGGACATCTCTAATCATGCTGCCATTAAAAACTTCTTTGGTACAGACACCTCTGTCTATCTCCTTTCAACAACAGCTCACATCAACTTGTATTACACATGAACAGCAGAAGCAAACATGAAGATGAACCCTCCAGCATGAGCAGGATTAATCACAGATAATAATTACCATACCAAGAGATAATGCTTCCAGCAGATCAGCCTTGCCTCCTAGCTCCCAGGCAAAGAGGACCCATGGAAACCAGGGGAAACAGCAGTTGTGGTGCATCTTAGCATGAACCTCCACCCCATTTATTAAATCATGACTCAGTCAATCCAGATTACATGATTTATCAGATCAGAAACACAGCACCAAACCAACCCTCAGCCTTACACAATGCTCTGTATCCCTGTAACCTTCTGCTCCCACTTAGAGCAGCACCTTCACAGCTGCTTACACTTACCAGGGCTTCTGAGTAAGGGCCCATTTTGCCTGCCAAGCACCAAAACCTTACAAAATGCAGCCAAATACTCCCTGGGAGCCAGTAACAGGAACTGCAGGACATGTCTGACCAGCAGCATGGTATTTCACACCTAATGAGCCACAATTCCTGGCAGCAAATATCACTGCAGTGCAAGACAGGACTCCCACATACATGCACCTCTGCACCCATTGGTATCCAGGTGCTGTCAGCAGAGCCCCAGAGAAAAGGTTTATCCTGCAACCCTCACAAAGCATCCCTGCACAGGCACAGGGCCAGCAAGGCAAAAGGCTCCATCACCCCAGGTTCACCACAGAAGTGGCCACCAAAAGCCTCCTCCTCTGCATGCCAAGGCAGGCTTGCTTAATTACTCTCCCAGCTTATGCAGCCATGTGACAGCTATGTGCTCTATTGCTTTATTGCCTCCATTAAGGCTCCAATAACTTAACAACAGATCAATAAACCATTATCACCCTCCAGCCTTGAAAATCCAGTCACCCCCAAATCCACCCAGCTCTGATAAGTTCACAGTTTCTCATCACTAAAGAGCCAAGGCAATTTGTTAAAAGAATTTGTGCTGTCAAAACACCCCTTCCTGCAGTGAAGGCAGAAAAGGGGCTCTCCCCACCAGCTCCAACACACACCATTTCTCCCAAATGACAAGTATGCCAAGATGATCAGCCAGGTAAAGGCATTCCCTACACTCTATAGGAGTGGGATGACAAAGACATCTCTCCACAAAGCTCAGTGCCCACAAGTCACCCTTTTCCCCATTCCAAAGGCAATGGGGATCCTCCACCATTGCCACCTGGCAGGTGCCATGAACCAAATCATCTTCAGCTCTGCCTCAGGAGGCTCATACCTTCTTTTGATTACCATAAGACAAAGATCAATATTGCTACTTTAGCTTTAACACACCTGTACAGCTCCCACTTTAAGAGAGAATTTGCAATTTGAAGTACTAACTACTAACTACTTTGCTAAAAATTAATTCAGCAATTTTCCATAAATCATATGCAGCTCAATAATAAAAATACCATTTCTACATTTGGATACTTTCCATTACTGCTCCTGTTCATCTTCAGAGGAAAATAGCTCTTTAGAAACAGTACCATCTAAAAGTATTTGCTGAAAAGCAATATTGAATTGATACATTAGAGGAGAAAGTTGGGCTCCTTTTGTAAGAATCATACAGTTCATAATAGTCTTAAAGAGTTGTCTCTGAACGCAGTAATTTAGTCCTGAAAAAGTGACAAACAAATAATTCCAACTAAACTAGAGAAAGAAAAGAAGTGACTTTTAATTATAGAATCTTTTTTGATGAATTTATTTCTGACAGTTTTATAGGCTGACAAGAGAAAGTATTTTATATGCAAAAAACATTATTCACTCTCAACTGTTAAAGCATAAAAATTGTCAAATGATTTTAATACAGTTTTAAGTTTAATGTTTATTGTCAGAAAAAAGTCCACAGCAATTACCAAGTCACATGGCCCTTAATTCTTTGTGTTTCTGACAGCAAAAACAGTTAAATATGTTTTTTGCCCAAACCTTTTACTATACAGATTTATGAGTTTTAAAAGATACTTGTTTTTCTTATTTTACCTATGAAGAACTAAACTTCCAGCATGAGTGAATCACCCCTCTTAACCTGAGCAAGCAATTACATCCAGTTCCGCATCTAGCCCCGAGTGCAGAGCTGGGACTCCTGCACTATTAAATACACTTCCCCTCCATAGGCATCCAGATTAGAGCAGTCACTTGTTGGAAGCAACAGCTTTGCTTCCTAGCAAGCAGCCTCACTTTACCCAAAACCATGTTCTTCAATAGAATAAGGCAATTTAATTCACAGTTTTCCCCTGTCCCAAATCCTTTGGAAGTTCAAATATTTTTCAAGGAGATAGAGAACATGAAAATCTGTAACTTCACCCATTTGCCAGTGGTGAGATTCTCTTGTATTTAATGGGCTTTGAAAGATCTTACTGCCTATAGATCTGGGATTCAAATGAGAGGCAAGTGAACTTGCGTACTCATACGTGGGATTTTAGAAGCAGCTCCATTTTTTCCTCATCCAGAGTGTTATCAGAAACACCAGCATGCCAGATACTGATCCTATGTGATAGCCAGTGGTGCTGGAGAGCAAATACTTCACGGCAAGGTACAACCAGATGCCTTCACTGCCAGTCCCATGGGGCTTGCTTTATTTTGCCTATGGGAAAAGCTTGTGCCCAAAAGCGCATATTATGGCCTGGGAAGGCTGTAAAATGGTACCTAACTAATGATTTTTAATATCAGAATAATGAAACCAAGTTAAGAAATATTAATCTTTTTAAAAAATGTAAAGAACTGGGGCTCTGTTTCCATGGCAAACCACATCCTGCACGTTATCTATAAACTGGGGATTACGGTGGCATGGTAAATAGAAGGGGTAAATACAGGAGAAAAGCACTGCTTTTCTGTCTGCAGAAATAAGCGGTGCTGCCAGTGTAAAAGCATAACAGTATTCCCTAGAGAAGATGGCTCTCCAAAATAGCCGGGTTTCCATCCACTCACCCCTGAACCTTGGCTGGCCAAGCAGTGCCTCCATCCCCAAGACCCCAGAAATCCCCCCAGTCAGTCCAGGACCCAGCATCTCTCTGCAGCACATCGGGCTGGTTTATACCAGCAGCACAGGTACTTGTTCTACATCTGAGTTTTTCATGTCCTTATACCCTTACCAACCAAGCTAAAAGCAAAAATCCCACCAAAAACCCCTCCAAACTTCCAGGAGTTTGCAAGCCCTGCTATAAATAGACCCCTAATGGGAGGCTGTAATGGGATACAATTTATTTCCAGATCTGATGGGCTGACCTTCATCATCACTCGAGGCTCTGCTTGTTATGAATTATGGGCAATTCACTCACTAGTGGAAATAAATTGTGTTACCAGTGCCCAGTGTTGTGTCCTCCACACCACGCATGTAGATGGGCAGCAGCTCCTCACCAGTGCTGCTGGGGACCAGCTTCCCACCACATGGATGCGAGATCTCCCTCAGGGAGCAGCTCAGCTCACTGGGCTAGAGAGAAATTGCCAAGTTTATGAGTCATTTCCGGAATTGCTGTGCAAGGGTCCTGAGCCACAGCTGATGGGGCTGATGTCCATCTACCAGCCAAGGACCAGCATGAGGCATTGCTGCCAGGCAGCACCACCAGCATGCTGTTATTTACCTCATCCAGATCTGGCATGAATCCATCATTCCAGTTTCAGAGTCAGCTATAGGACATGATGGGGAATAGGTAGAGCAATTTGAGCATTTCTCCTGCTCTCATCCTCATGTTGATCAAAGGAGCCTGACAGCCACCACAACAGTATCAGCCACATAAGCACTGCAACCACAGACTCCTGCCTTGCTCCACCCCATCTCCACACAGGTAATGAGATCAGGAATCATGAGAAAAGAGGTCATGGTGTTAATGAAGTGCAATTAAGACAAACAAACAAAATCACTTAACACCAAACAGAGCCGTATAAGTGTTACAGGCAGAGGCTGGCATGGGAAGCTCTGCTGGAGCTGGGTATGAGAGCCCTTGTGCCAGCCTGTCCCTCCTAACCACCCCTTTGTACTTCAGCATCTGCTTATGTTGTCATACCCTGGTTAGTGGAGGAAAAACAGATGGACAGAGCACTTCTGAGAGCCTGGAGGCTGTCACACCATCACACACAGGCCCTGCACACCTCCCCAGCCCCACTGCATCTCCAGTAGCTAACACAAGTTTGACACCTTGCACAGGAATGGTGGTGATGGAGAGCAAGCCTAATGAATGCATTTGAGCTTGCAATTAAGTTTGATCCTACAGGCACCCAGCAGTCAGCCCCTGTGCTTCCAGCAGCTTGTTCCATTCCCAACAGCTCTGCTAGAAATGGTGGGAACCAGAGTGGATTCAGGAAGTCTGAAGATCTTTCACAGGCAGTACTGTGTTGTGACATTACATTGCTCCCCAGGGGTGAGCAGCACAAAGGGCAAAAACAGACCACTGCAGCCAGAGGCAGAGATGCTCCAAACAGCACTGCTCCATGGAGCCACAGCCATCCAGGTGAACTACAGCCAAGGAGGCAGACCAGGGAATTCTCAAGTTTAAGATACACATGAACAAACAGTATAATGACATTTAATAGCTAGCAGAAGGATTTCTTGGTGAATAAATCCTCTTCTTCATGTTGTCCTTTAACAGACAAATGCAGAACTCTCAACAAAAACAGTTTGTGCAGAAAATGGTCTGTGCTGCACTAAGACGGGTAAAGCCATCAGAAGCCCCCCCAGCTCCCACAACTCCACCCCATGGTGAAGAGCTGCCTTCACACAGCGCAGCACCCAGCCCCTCTGCAGGCTGTCAGGTAGCCTGGGAGTTATTGCCAAGTCCTGTATTTATAACATGCTTGCCCATGCATATACAATAAAGGATTTCTCAAGCTATGTGGTGATGAGCTCCTGCGTAGCTCAGATTAGAGATGAGCTCGTGGTTAGTATTACACAATGAACACATCAAGTAAGAATTCATTATTCTGCTGTAGAAAATGCATACCCGGGATTCTCCTTAAAAATGAAGAAACAGCTCAGAATCACTAAAAGCCAGCAATTCTCCTCCTCCCTATGAATACTCCTAGTCCCTCTTTTCCCCCAGCATGGCCTCATCCCCGCCTGCAGGAGCTTAAATGATCAGCTTGCACCACCAAAATTCATTAAAGGCAACAGCCTGTATCACAGTTTATCAACAATTCATCAAGGCCCAGTCCAACAAGTGGCCAAACACAAGATAAATTATAACCCACAGCATCAAAAGTTAAGCCATCCATTAAGCACCAGAACTCCTTTTTCTTGCTGGGGACACAGGAGCGCAGCAGAGCTCCCTCCCCAACACAGCTCAGCCTCTTCCATATGTATACTGTGCCTGTCCCAGGGCAGGAGGACACAAGGAGAGCATGCCTACCTCTTGCAAGCTCCTCACATTGAGAATACTCTGGGTTAGGCTTCCCAGCACCAGTTTGTTATTGAGCTGGCAGCTCTGTAATTAGCCAATAGGAATTTGCTGTTCTATTTTCTCTTAGCTGCACACAGGTGAGTTCCCACAAGCATCCATTCTCTCACCAGCCAATGAACATAACTGCTTGCCCAAGACTGAGCCCTTTTTCCAGGTCTAAAGCAACTGGGAATAGAGACCCCAAGTAACATTTCAGCACTCTCCAGCTGTGTCATGAAGCAGTCAAGTGATAGAAGCATTTTCTGCTTCTCCTGATACAGACACAAAAAAAATCTCTGCAAGTCAGTGGTTCAGAGCTCCATGCCCAGCTCACGAAAAACATCAGTGCTTCTCTGCTCCTTGAGTCAAGCCAGCTAGTGCTCAGACAACTGATGTGCTCCAGCTATTAAAGCCTAGGCAGTAAATCAAGAATTAGCCTACACAGAGTCTAAAAGGGAAAGGATTTATTAAAAGTCAGGCACCAGGAAAAAAACAAGTTTTGTTCCACAGTTTTGTCTGCACACAGTGCAAGGAGAAGCAGAACTGTAGCAATAGAGAAGTTCAGAGACTGAATACTTCCCATACAAAAACCTGAGTCTTTTTCCTCCTAAACACAGGTATGTTTGAGTTCTCCTGAAAATTGCTCCAAGCACAGATCTCAAAATACTAACTACATTCACTTTCATAGGAACTTCTTTCAATAACCTAGTTGAAGTCTACAGAGCAGTCAAAAATCTAGATTAACCAAACTTTGCTTATTTTTCAGGGAGTTAATTGAGCTTTTTCCACACACCACAGAGAACACCACCACAAAAAGGCCATAGATTAAGCATCAGATAGATACCACAACCCTCTAGAAGCAAAAGAGGGATACAAACCCAGAAAATACAACATGCTTACCTGCATAACACACCAGCACAGAGCAGCTTCCAGCAGAGCCCCAGACATAGAGCAAAAGTGTGGGACCCCCTGAGCCCCACATTTATGGGCAGCAGGTTCTCCTCCACCCCTGCGCTGGGGCGGGGCCTCTGAGATAAGAGGTCCCAGGACACCTCACCTGAGGCTTCTGATTAACATCTTTCACCTTTGGGTGGGGTTGGTGCTGTTGGGCTCTTTGCTCTGGGGTCCTGCTAGCTCCTGCTCAGTGTCTGCAGCACTGGAAGAAGGTAGGCTGGAGATTAGCTTTTAAAATGCTTCATATTGTTTTGGGAAACCTCTTTTCCTAGTTATAAAGCTTCCTGGATGTGGAAGGACTGCTTTGAAGCAGGTATAGGATGTTTTCTGGTGGTTGGAGGTTTAAAAAGTAAGTAACATTTAATTTGCTCTCTTTGTCTTGTAGCTATCTAACATAGGTTTCACCCTGTAGTAGTGTAGTCTGAAAGACTTCAAGTCATCACTTAGCTATGGCCTTGAGGAGATTGTATGGTACAGGTAACCCAAGCAGTAGGGATGCCTGGTGTTCCAGACCAAGGGAAGTGTGGTCTGACCCTGCAGCCCTATGCTGGTCCCTAAGCAGTTGAGCTATGTCCTGAGATGTGGGCAGACCTTCATGGGGCTTATTCTGATTTCTTACTAAGGAGAATGAGGAGTCTCTGTCCTCCTTTCCCAGCAGACTGAAATAACCCCTTTCTGTAGCTCTTTCTCTGCCTGGTTTCATGACTCACAGGCAATACAAGACCATTCCTGTGGGAAGACGTTGACTGCTAAACAAGAGGCTCTGAGAACCCCCAGGTACCCACCCTGCGGTCAAGGAGGGAACACCAAGGACCATTGCAGGCAGGTGCCCTTCCTCTTTGTGCAGGGTGTGTTCTATATTTGCCTTAGAACTGTCCTGTAAGCACTGTGTGACTGGTTCCCCCACCCCAAACAAGTGAGTGCCTCAGGTCCTTGTTGCGAAGATCTTCCTTTGTTTCAAGCAATTTCATTTTAAACAGAGTAAAAAGAGCATCTTATTTTTAATAATAGATAATTACTGCTTAAAGACAAAAATGCGTCACTCTCCTTAATTATTTTTGCAGAAAGCTTCTTCCCCAATATGTGTTTTTCAAACAGTAAGATACTACAAGGGTATTTTTCCTGGTTTCCTGGCTGCGGATGCATAGTGAATCCTAATTAAAACCTTTAAGTCTTATTCCATTTACAAGGATGAGTGTATCATTTTTCTTTTAGCTTTTTTTAATACAGGGTCTCAATGCCCATTACAAAAAAATTCCAATGCATCTTTGAAGTTAGCAGCTAATTATATTTCTCCAAGTTATATATCTGGAGTTCTAGATGGGGGAAAGGCAATTACTTTTTTTCTCATTTAGCATAACAATCTCTAAAGCTTTATTGGAGCTCCAGTGAGTCATGCTATAGATCAGAGCCCAGCCTGGAGAAGAGGAGGAATTTGGGGGGGAAAGGCAGGATGCTTACTCAGCTCTTCTGGGCTCCTTCCCTTGTTAGTATGCTGTCCCCACCAGGACACTCTCTAATTGTTTGTTGAATGACCATGGTGCTTTTTGCCTCAATAACTTTGCTTGGTAGGTCATTCAGCACATTCATTACAGGGCACCTGCTAGCACTGCTGGAGCGAAGGGTCTGTCAGCATTTTATAGGAGTTTATAACTTGGCTGTGAATGTTTGTGTGGAGCCGAAAATCGTTGCATGATTTCTTGCAGGCAGAAACTGGCCAGTTCAGCCCGTTTGTTACCGTGTCACTTTGCCCAGGTGCTGTCACAGCGCTGCAATGAGCAAAGCTCCTCTGCATGGTGGAGAGCAGTGTCCTGGTGGCAACACCACTGGGAGTCAGGATGGGGATTGCTCTGTGGTCTGCAAGGAGCAAGTTGCCCGGGTTGTCTGCAGCTCTTGGGCTGCTGATGGGGATGCAATGGGACCTGGTCCTGATGAGCTGCTGGCCATGCAAGCCTCAACCTTTACTAGCTGAAGTTACAGGCTTTAGCTTAACACTCAAGGGCTTTAACTCAACACTATCTATTGAAAGATCTATTATGATTGGAGTGTCCTGCTTCTTTCCCTTTCACTGAAATGAACTTAAAAATGCTTCCAGAAATGGGTCTGAAATTTGTGCATCAGCCCAGAAATACGTGTATTTGGCCAAGCTGTGGTACCCTGAAGGCCATTGTGTGATAAGTAGCTTTGTAGGTTTTCTTCTCATTTGTGATAATGTGAATTAAAAAAACTCCCAGAGAATAAATTCTCCAGCACGTGGTGGAACAGGGGGAGAGGCTGAAGCCAGTTACCACTGGTTTACAGCTCAGCCTATATTTCTGCTCCAGGATAAGTAGCTAAGGAGATGAGTACCTTTACACTAACCTGCACCATGTCTACTCTCTCTGGCAGCTCATTTATTCCCTCTGCTTCTGTGTGTGTTTTGTTGTTGGGGCTGTCCCAAACCACTGACTGTTTTTCCAGAGTTGCCTGTGACACTGAGTGTCACAGAGAGGAGTTCCCAGAAGTGCTTTTTGGAAACAAAGGGATGGAAAAGGACTCAAATGGAAGGAGCCCAAAATAGGTCCAGGCAGCTCTGTTGGCATTGGGATCTCTTTACAGTTTATTTTCCTGTAAACTCTCCCTCTTAGCAAACTGAAGGAATGTTGGTGGCTTGAGGACCAGGATGCTCATTTCTCACTGTCTGAGGGCACAGGGCCCCCAGCTCCCTGGTGCACCCCAGCTGACGCATGGCCACTCTGATAGGACCCATGGTGCTGAAGCGGAGACCTCTCTGCCCTTGGATGTTTTGCTGCTGGACTGAAAGCACTTCCCAAGCTCTTGTCTCCTGCATGCTGCTTTGTGCTTAGCCCAGGCTGCTGCTGTGCGGTGATGGGTAAATGTCACCCTCTGACAACCTGCGTTGGGCAGAGCACTCTCCTGTGGTGACCAAACCCTGCTCTAGTAAATGAGAACAGGGCAGCCCCTTCCCAGCCCTGTGGCGGTGGAGCGAGCCACTGAGGCCACTGGGTCAGAGCTGTTGGTGCGTGCGTTGCCACGGCTCAGAGATGCTTTGCTGCTGAGGAACTGGTGAGAAATTCAATTCTCCACTTGGCTGGTCGGGGTGACTCGGCTTTGCTCTGCCGCCTTGTTCCTTCATTATTTTTTTGGCCAATAACTGACTGCAAGCTTGTCTTGTCTGTTTAATACCAGCACAGCGGCTCCAGGAGAGGCACAGGCTTGTCAGTCGTGCTGAGAGCGCACTGTATTACTCTCCCCACTTCATTTACTTTGTGGACAGGAGGGTAAAAGCCTCAAGGCACTGCTGAGCCTGGCAGTCCGGATGCAGGTTTTCCTCTGCAGGCTGGGTGCAGTGCAGCCCTGCATGAGAGGAGACTGGGGACGTGGGGAGACCTGTGCTTTGTTTTGTGTCCAGGGGAGGCCCGAGCATAGGGCAAGCTGAGGACAGTAATTATTAAGATTAATCTTCCCCTCACACCTTTTGGAGTGTGCCAAGATCTCCAGGCAGCCTTGCAGCCGGGTTTGTAATGGGCTTGGCTATTCTTGCTCACCAGGGTGCCCAGCAGAGCAGCACCTGCAGATGTATGTTGCTGGTGGGATGTGGCTGCAGGAGCTGGTTCCCCACCCCATGGTCAGTGTCAGGTCCAGGATGTTCCCTCACCTCCCAAAGGGGCTGCACAAGGATGCCCGAATAATGGTTTGGTTTGTTGCTTGTGTCCTCAGCATCACTCTGTGTCAGACATCCCTCTGTCCTCAGAGCAGCCCTAAAAAACTGAGCTGGGCTTTCCAGCACAAGTGCTTGAACCACTGCAGTTGGGTCCTTGGAGCAAGGTTTAGCAAACATAGTGGCGTTCCCTTTAATTAAGAGCAACCAGGGAATTTAAAGACTGGGTTTTCTCCATCCTGTGATAAATTAACCTCCTCCTTGCTCAGGAGGACAGGAAAATGCTCCAGATCAATGATCTTACTGATGCCTGGCCTCCCCTCCTTTAGAGGGAGGAAGGAACAAAGTGCATCAGCCCCTGCCCCTGCTGCTGCCTTTGGGGCAGTGAGTGGAGTGACTGCGGGTAATGATGATGAATGGCATGATTAATGCTGGAACTTGGACCCAAAGCTGGAATTTTAGACCCTATTCACAGAAAAATCCTGCTCCTGCTGTGCTATTTGATGGCATTGAGTATGGCAGAAAGCGCTGGGGTGCTCCAGGTGAACCCCTGATTCATGCCTGTGTTCAGGGGATCAAAGGGCTCCTGTTCCTGTGTCCAGCTTGGATCAGAGCTGCTGTCAGGAGGACATGGCTATGCTGAGGAGTGCCAGTGCCCTGTGATGGCCACCAGTGGAGGTGTGGAGCACCCATGGGTGGGATACCCCAGAGCAGAGACGGCTGGATGGCGGCTTTTGTCTCTCTTGGTGCAGTGTGTGTGGGATTCCCAGGCAGGCTTGCAGAGCCCTGGCATGGGAGTGTAATTACCAGGAGACAGCGTACAGTACAGGGCTGCCTTTGTGTGCTGCTGTTCAGAGCAGCTCTGGCTCTGCGGGGATGGCTTGTGTTGTTCCTGCTGGCCACGGGAGAGCCGCTAATTGTGTTTTGCACTAGCATGTATCATCAAGAGCGGTATTAGCTAAACTGCACCCAGCAAAGCACCGCTTTGGAACAGCGTGTGATAATGACAGAGCATGGAAAACACTGATTTAAGCACGAGGGAGCTGGCGTGGCTGTGTGCTGCATGCCAATGGGCCTGCAGCATTGGGCTGGGGTTGCTCTTCTGCCTGCACCCCCAGTTGTGGTGAGCCCTGTGTCCTGTTCCCCATCACAATCCAGATCCTCTGGGACACCTCAAGCTGTTAATGAATGTGGTTGTGCTTCAACACAAGGTATTGGATAAAGCTGGTTCCTGGCAGCTACCCTGGCTTTCCAGCTGGGTGCAGTTGTGCTGGACTCACTTTTGGGTGTAAAACCTTTCCTGAAGGAACAGTATCTGCTAAAACCCACCTGAACTCAAACACGTACCATTGCACACACAAATTCTTCTCTGCACCCCATTGCTAGGGAAAGAAGCTAACAAAATAAGCCCCTGACTACTTAATTTTTGAGGATTTAAAACTAGATCTATACATTTCTCAGAAATCACTAGGTGGATGTAACATCTGCAGCTCTGCCCGAACAATGCTGGTCCTTATCTGTAGTTTTTGCTTTTTTAAACTCCTTTAAATGTATTTTTATACAGCAGTGTTGACCTTTTCCGCCAGCCCCTGTGGAGCGAGGTTGTATCTTGTGTAAAAGTCATATCAAATGGGCCACAAAAAATCACTCTTGCCTGATTAAAATGAATAGTCTAGACGACGTGTGCATTTTCCTTCTGTGTCATTAGCTTTGTGTGAGAGCTTGCAGCAATCAGGGCTTTTATGGGAGAAATACAGCTACAGGTACTGTGAGCTGCCTTAGCGGATACTAATTACAATCCTTGTAAGGATTGATTTGCAAAGAAAATTTCTATTGCCTCAAGGACAAACGTTTGTGCAAATCATATTATTGTGTATGGAGAAATTGGTAACACTTTATGAAATGGTTCATTTATAAATACTTTACTATTTATTAAATGGTGTTATAACAATCCTTTTGCTATGTTAAAATACACCAAGTGTTCTTTCTTTGCATTATTTCTGTGCTATAAAGCAGGCTGGTTAGATCTAGGTTGCTGTTACCTGTTAAGACTATTGTTGGTGTATTTTGTAATGCGCTGTCTTAGACTTCTGAGGCATCCATGCCATGCTGAAGAGTATAGGAAAGGCATCTCATTTCAGCACCTCCTCTCCTCTTTCCTCATCTGGACCTGAAATTCTAGAATAAAATAGTTTTGAAGTTGCCTGGTTTTCAGAACATGCGATTTGACTGTGGCAAATAACATAGACCTTGTCTGTGGGTATGTTTGGCTGCTTAATTGAGGGTGGCACATGCCCAGGAGAGTGTCAAACCCCATGGAGAGTGGGGTTGAATGCTTTGGGGACTAGATTCAGCTGCTTTTGAAATGTACAGAGTGAGAATTCCCCAGCCAGGAGTGTGCATGCTTGTGGGAAGTATGTTTGGATTTGTCTTAGTGAGCTGCAGCAAGGTGATGTGTGTGCTGAAGTGATTCCTGTGGTCTTTCGGATCATCCAGCACAGCTCAGATAACAAATGGTGGATGCTCAGCCCTCACTGGTGGGACCAGCAGGTCTCTAACCCACATGGCAGGAGCAAGATGAAGGAGGAAGAGACAGGTTCTGGTTTGGTATTTCCTTCATCCCTGGATTTGACCCTCTCCAGAGAGGAGATGGGAGAGGCCTGCAGCTGGGAAGTGTTTTGTTTTGTCTCCTAACCCTGGGGCTGGTTTGGGTGTTGTTGCTATGTACAAGCCAATCATACTCAAAGGTATGGGGGTTTTCAGTCCACTCCTGGCTCAGGTCTTCAAGACCTGGTGGGTCAGGAGCTGCTTTTCCATTTTCATATGGGAATACTTTGTATTCCCATGGTGACTGGCTCTGTGTCCAGACTCCCTATTGTCCACCTGACCATACTTCCAACATGGAAATCACCAGATTGTTCCATTCCTATTCTGTATTTTACCTGGAGGAATCAGAAGAGGAAGAAGCAGCACTTTGTGTACAAGGTGTGTGAGGTGGCTGTGCTCGCTCTGTGCCATGCACTGCAGCCCAGGAGATAAACAGCAGTGGTGGTCACATCTATCAGTGATCAAACATGTTAGTCCTGCATGTTAATGGTGCTGTGCCAGAGCTCCCAGGCTGACCAGTTCCATTCCTATTTTGAGAAGTTGACCTTGCCTTCTAAAATTCTTCTTGGCTCTGGAAAACAAGCGGACAAGACATCTTTACTGAGCTAGAAATTTCTCTTGAATGTACCCTCTTTAATTTATGTTCCCTCTCACTTCACTGCCTGCAGCAAAACCCATTAATGGTGCAGTTTGTGACACAACTGAAGGCTTCTCTAATGGGCAGCTCTCCCGCAATCCCACTGTGCTCTGGCTTCGGAGGAATTTGTTTGGCGTTGCGGTGCTCAGCTTCTCCCCTTCCATTTCCCAGGCTCCAGAGACTAATCCTTCCTTCGGCTGGTTTTGCTGCTGCTATGGCAATATTTTTCTCCCCCATAGTGGTAATCATGCAATGGTCTCTGAGAACAGCAGGAGAAGCGGTGCTGTTAGATGCATAAAAGGTAAGATGAACTACATGTCATAAAACTTTTTAAAGTTCCTTTTTTGTGTTTGTGCGGGGGTTATTTTATATGGCTTTTGATATGAAGCTAAAATTGCACATCAAAAAGGATAATGCATCTTTAAGCTGTTACAATGACTTCTAAATTTTTCATTTAATGTCAGTGAGGAAAAAGCCCCCTCAGTTGGCTGAGTTACGTTGGTGAGATGGCTGTTTCATTCCATAAAGTGTCTGCAGTGGATTTGAACAGTAGGAAATCCAAGGGTGATAAATAGCTATTTCTAAGTAAATTTCATGCAATTGCCCTTTGGTTAAAGTCTTTCCTCTCAGCACTTTCCTGTGCACATAGCCCAACTAATAATATTCAGGAGCAAGTGCTTTCCAGTGTGACAACTGATTGCACTTTGAAGCAGTAAATGGCTGATTTCATAATTGGTATAATTTTTCACAAGTACCTGAATGTCATATACAGAAAGAATAAGCAACCTGGACTTAATACGGGAGCTTTTTCAATTCTCCTAAAAATCAATAATGTATTAAACCCCTCTAACTGATTAAAATAATGTGAACCCTGAGTAGGTTTTGTGAGGAAGGCAGGTTTCTTCAAGGGTGGCAGATTTATGGCAAAAGGGTTAATACATGGGGAGAATGGGGATATGTTACAGATGGAGACCGTTTTCCTAATTAAACTTTTATCAAGATTTTCCTGGTTTGAATTGTTTCACTTAGTGCGATGGAAAAGAGCACTTCCTTTAGTGTTCAGGGCAGTGCTGGTGTGCAATGCTGAGAGCACTGTCCTGGCAGGAAAGATTGGGATTATAAATAGAGTATCCATTTGAAAATACCCAAATGGATATCCATTGGAAATACAGTTTCCATTCCAAAAATCACATGCAGGCTCCAGAGGGTCCCTCTGCCCTGCAGCACAGGGTGGTTCTCCAGTGGGGCTCCATACAGACCCGCCTCAGGAGAAGGCTGCTGCAGGATTTATCCTGGTGTGCGGGGGATAACTTTTGTAAAGGGACCTCTTCGCTTAGAAAAGTTCAATTAGTGTCACAGTGACATGGATGTTGTTAACAGGGTTACGAAAAGAGTCTCTCTGCAGGCGGATAAGCAGAAGATGACTATTTTTCCCCTCCAGGATTTTAAGATTTCTTGATTCTTCAAGACTATTGTGGGAAAATGTTTGAAGACCTATTTATAGAGATAAAGCAAAGATGTGGTCTGACAGATGTGCAGGTGGGAAGGTGAGGGCTCCAGGTGCCTGACACCCAGGTTGGTTTATCACAGGTACAGCAGCATCCACTGACTATCACTGGCAGTGCCATGTGGGGTCTGTATTTGGGAGGTCAGAGTAGTGGGATGCACATAAATGCCTCAGAAGGGAAGGTGAATTTAAAAGATCACTTGTGTTAAAGCCTGAGCAAGCTGCTAAAGCTGATGGTACCGTGTCAGTCACCAGTGGCATAGGCATCCTGATGTGGAGGCACCATGTTCCTCCCACTGGGGAGACAATGTTCCAGGTTGCCATTGTACTGGGCAGCCAGGTGGGAGTGTATATCACTGCCAGACCTGGCCCAGCATCTCTGGCCCTCCCCAGGAAGGGCACTTTCCTTCCCAGGGTGGTCACATGCAGGCAAATTGAGGAATCTATTTAAACTTTGCTTCTCAAGATCAAGATCAGACATCTTAAGCTCTGTATTACTCACTTTGTCTATTGTTTCTAACTCATTTCCTATTTTCCAGCTGAGGGACTCTGCCAGAAGCACTCTTTGCCAGAGATTAAAACAATTTAGGAAGCAGACACCCAATTCCTGTCTTTGGATAGTAGGCAAATTGGATATTTGTGAGAAGCAAGTGAATTTTACTCTTGACAGATAGTTTGCTACTTAACCATCCTTAAGAATCCCCCAGTATTTACAGACTTTTACTAGCTGTCCTCAGCCAAAAGGAAAATGTGATGCACACCTTACAGAGGTCCTCTGGCTGCTGCTGTGTTCAGTCCTGTGTTTGCTGCCTGGAAGGTAACTGGAAGGTACTGCAGGTCCTGTTACTCCAGGACCAAAGGCATCATGGGGAGTGGTATGGAATGGGAATAAAGATGCTGGAAAACTGATGGAGGAGGAAGAGCCCAAGGTTCTCCCACGTATGGGTGCAGTGGTCCACATGATGGGGACCAGGCCTGCTGAGCTTCACTTGGGTGCTGGTGAGGCAAGTGTCTGTATTGGACATCAGCCTCTGCTGGTGCTGATGTGGTACCCTACCTGCTCAGAGACAGGGATGCTTTGGGTCACACAGTTGCATGTGCTGGTGCCATTTTCATGCTGCAGCTGGCACTGCCATTAGCAAACACCAAGTATTAAAATATGAGCAGGATTGGGAAGAAAGGGGAGGGAAGAACTCAAATACCACAGGTCAGAGGGTGGCTGCGAAGCCTTCGTGGTAGCTCTGTTCTGTTTAAGTTTGGCTGGTTTCATCCCACCAGAAAAGCTTTTTGCTTTGAGTCTGTTGGTGGGCGTTGCACTGCTACACTGCAGCTTGTGTGCTTGTGTGCTCCGATGTTTGCAACGAGGCCAAGGGACATGTGAAATAGCGTTTATGTCATTAGCTGTGGCTCTCATTGATTTGTATCAAAATAGCTGTTTTAAATGTAATTACCACTAATTTGTGAAAGTGTGCCATTAGATATGTAAATTCATTGGCTAATGGATGCATGTGGCAGATTACAGTGCATGGGATGATGCAGGATAACAGAATGGGAACCATTTCTCACCTTGCTAAGCAGGTTCCCAGGGGCTGGGTTTTGGTACCTGGGGGTCTCCCAAGTGCCTTTCCCTGATCCTTCATACAGGGTGTAGGCCACATGAGACCTGGAGTTTTCTTCCCAGTTAAAGGTGCACATCTTGCATTTGAGTGCATTAGTGATGGTGTGGGAAATTCTGCAGGCCAGGAAGACAAAGGGGGATGGCTCTCAAAATTATACAAGGATCAAAAAAACATCATGGAATCATTCATCAGGATTGCTGTAGTTCTTGACCACATAGTCAATGATTTATTTAATCTTAATATATTCCACAAAGAGTCCCCATATTTCCATAAATATGTCATATCTACCTAATACATAGTAATGAACCTGCTCCAAGGGTAAATAAATAAGATCTAAGCTCAGCAAGCCAATGTTTATCAAAGGGAGATATACAGATATTGAGTCCTTTAAAGTACCATTCTTCACAGCAATCACAGCCAAGTTAGGCAATTTATAACATGTCAAGTCAATTAGAAATCCCAGTGGGCTTGGTGTGAGCCCAGGCATGGAGGGGGATGGTTCTGAAGAAGTGGGTATGGCCACGTATGTGTAAGCGGGTATGAGTGTTGGTGCAACACAGATGTGATGCAGCACCTCGAACCCTGTGGGACAGCACTGCTGTACTGCTCTTTCACAAACACAGCTATCAGGATCTTCTCTGAAAGATCATTCTGTATAAAATCATTCAGGTTGGAAAAGAGCTCTAAGATTGAGTTCAACCATTAACCTCGCACTGCCAAGTCCACCACTAAACCATGTCCCTAAATGCCACTTCTACACCTCCAGGGATGGTGACTCCACCACTCCCATGGGCAGCCTGTTCCAGTGCTTGACCACCCTTTCTGGGAAGAAATTGTTTCTAATATCCAACCTAAACCTCCTCTGGCACAACATGAGGCCATTTCTTCTTGGCCTGTTACTTGGGAGAAGAGACCAATCCCACCTTCCAGGTAGTTGTAGTGAATGAGAAGTTCTCCCCTTAGAGGAGAGACTGAACACCCTCAGTTCCCTCAGCCACTCATCATAGGACTTATGGTTCAGACCCCTCAACAGCTTCGTTGCTCTTTGGACACATGAAGTTTTGCTTCTGTGGCTGCTTTCATGTAGGTATTTCATAAGGGGAACTTTCAGGTTTCATAGATAGAGGAATTTGCCAATTTTTGTGTTGAGAATGGCTTATTATGAAAAGCTGAAATAGTTTCAAACAGGTAATTTTACTTGGGCTCAATTTTTCTTATTCCATTATTTCATGGAATTATATGTAGCAGTTCATAACATGATGTAATATGCTAGTCTAAATGTTTTTATACAAATACATTGAAAATGCGGTTGCAAGGGGAAAGAACTGATTTTTGTAGTTTGCACCTTTTTAATCTTATTTTCTAGAGCAAAGTGTTTCCTGTCTGTGTTGTAATTAGTTTGACAAAGTCAATAATAATAGAATATTCTGATTATGTCAATATGACATGTAATATTATGCACTTCTACTACTATTATGCATATTATGACATGACTTGACATGATATGACAGGTCACATTATGCGCTACTACTGATGTCATAAAATAATGTAAAATAATGAAAACAAATTTTGAAATGAAAAATTTTGAAATGAATTAATGACTTTCCCTGAGAGAAATTCCCAAGTAAATATTTTTCTATTTTTAAAAGCTTGTTTTGCTTTCATCTGGAAGCCAAGTGGCTTCTGAAGAGTTACTGCTTCCTGTGAGGATGGAGCCCTGGGTTTCCATCAGGTTGTGAACCCACAGCTCACTCCTTAGTGAGATGGTTGCGATCTCTGCATCCATGAGCCTGGCATGTGGTGGCATGTCTGTGCTTCTGCACATACACGGTGTTTGTGTGCAACGCTCTGGGCTCTCACAAGCAAGGGGGTGCGTGATGGGTGCTGACACATCAATGTTATGGGATGGCAGCCACAGTGGGTCATTCAGAGCAGGAAAATGTCAGTCCTGATGGTCCTAGTGCAAAGATGTGAAAAATATTCGCAGTGTATTAAAAACACAAGGAAAGAAAACATAAATCTTTTGCTTTATAAATTAAAGCATCTAGTCTTTGCAATCGCAGGGATTGGAGTGTTAGAGAAGTGGGTGTATGGTCCCGATCTCTCTGGGGTTCAGCGCTCTGCTATTAGGGGGCATCTGCCTGGTGCTTCCCAGCTCTGCTGCTGCCTGCTCCAGGCATTTGTGGAGGAGGTGGGTTACTCCACTTTTTCCCCCCATGAAGTATTTTATTCCTGATCCTTTTGGGCTTTGATGCCTGCTTGTGGCTTTGCTGACCCACAATAGGCAGCTTTTGTGTTGGATTTTAAAACTTCTCGGAAGGAGCATGTGGAAAATGGAGAACAGGGATGTGTCCTGGCAAATAAGGTGATGCGGGTGATGCTGACACAAGACTGGCATGTCTTTTAGTTGTGAGCTTCTCATGGGAACTATACAGCATGCTGATCCTAATTTATATTAATTTTTACAGGGATATGGTTTGGAAAACATAACAGGCTGCTGGTGAGCTGGATGCTTATAAGCCTGAGTCTATCCTGTGCTTGTGTCTGATACAGCTGCAAAGGTGTAGATTCCCTGTGCAAATCATTAGGGAAAAGTGGCACTTGCTGGCAGGCAGGTAGGAGTTCCAGTATCCTGGAGACTAAAGCAGGAATCAAACATGGGCACTGGGGACCATAGGCTGTGCTCGCTGTTCTCCTGCCTGTGAACCAGTCAGATAACACAACGGCTGGGATCCAGATTCATTTTTAATGAAATACTTTTTGCAACAATCCTACAGCAGCCCCAAATGGTGGCAGATAAGAGGACTGCCAGGTGGAAGAGCTCCTCCTGCCTCAGCTGCTTCATGAACCCCTCTGTAAGGGAAACCCCCTAACCATGGACATGAGGTGCAGTGGTGATAGGGGCAGCAGGGAGGGATGCTGTGGGATGGGGTGAGGGCTGGTGGTGGCTGCAGAGGAGCAGTGTCAGTGCTAATGAACAGCATAAGGCTGACAAAGGGAGGAAGAGAGATTGTGAGTGCTGTGGGGTCCCCCTGACCCCACAAAAGCCAGAGGACAGGGCAGCCCCATGCCTCTCACCCTCTGCCTGCTGTGGTCCTGCATCCAGGCTGGCACCCATGGGTCAGGGCACAGGCTGAGAGAGTGCCTTGGGCATGCTGCCTTCAAGAAGAGGGCATCCCTGCCCTGGGTTTGTTTGCTTCCCCCTGGTGCCATGCAGGACCCTGTCCCAGTGGCCTGGAGGATGCTCAGATCCCAGGAGCTAGCCTGCAGGGATGTTCCTCACCTGGCTGCAGTTGTGTTAGAGTCCTGCAGAGCCTGTCTTCCCTGTGCTGGCAGCTCTGTCCTTAGTGCATGGGATGGACAATGCTGCTGACAACTCTTCCCAGGCATGAGGGACCCTGGTGATATAAGAAAGGTCATCCAGGGACCTCAACAGTGTCATCCTCAAATGGAAATGTCATTTTTTATTATTCAGCACTGATAGAGAGCTCAGAATAAAGGCAGCTGATGGCTGGGAGAGCTTCAGCCTTGGACATGAGTGGCTGGGTCTCGGCTGTCTTTCCATGATGCCACCTTTGCTGCCTGTTCCTCCTGCCTCCCTGCCTGCACCATACCCTGCTCTGGACATGGAAATGCAGTCTCAGAGTGCAAGTTATCTTATGTTGCAGACTTGTGCTGGAGCGTTGCTTCCATCTCCATGAAAGCAAATGAAAGGGGTGTGATCCAAATTGCATTTCCTCTCGCAGTCTGGAGTATGACGGCACATTAAAGCCGATAATATTCCGCTGCTGCTCTTTTGCATGATTTTTTAATTAAAAAACTATGGAGTAAACAAACATTCTGCTCTGGAGTAGCCCTGCAGAGACCCATCGGTGAGCACATTTCCATGCCTCCACTTCTTCAAGAAAGTTTATATCTTAACACCACCAAACAAAACCATACTAATATCACCCACCCAAACAGTTAGTATTGGGTAAAAGTTTGAAGTGAAAGGCAGCTGGCAACCTTCTCCAGCCCGTGAAATGATATTAACATTTTATTATTCTAAGGTGAGCTTTTTGAAAGGGAATTTTAAATGTTACCCTGCTGTTCCCGAGCACAAAAACCTTTAATTTTATGCAAATGAACAGCGAGGAGCTGAGTGCTTAATGTAAACGAACACTTTCTTTGTAGGAGAGGTTGGAAGAGGGAAGGGGGGGGGAAAAATAATTCCCAGGGATTCTTTAATTGCTGTCTGAAATTATGTAAATCCCACCGCTAGGCAGAACGCAATTATCCCGTGCCCCTCTCTGCCAACGCTGCTAATGTCTAACAAAATATCGGTGGGTGACATTTAGTTGAGGTAATGCAAATGAGAATTAATTCTTTTTCCAAGACAAAGGGCAGCTAAAAGATCACCTCGTTCCTACACGGCGAAGGGAGGGGTAGAGCCAGAGGGTTCTGCTGGGGAGGTGGCACCCAAGGGCACTCAAAAGTTGGGCTTGTGGCACTTGGGGACAGCGGGGCCCAGGACAGAGCCTGAAAGAGCTTCTGTGTCTATTTGTCAAAGGAATTGAACCCTTCCTTTGAGGAGGTGGGGGCAGGTTGTTTGTTTGTTTTTCCTTTTAATTCACGGTCATTCTGACACAAGGGGCAGGGTGGGAACTGTGATTGAAACCCCCTAATGGCTCTGCCTGCTGTTGGGTAAAGGCGGCTTGTGATTTATCGCCTACTTGTGCTGATAACTAGCAATAATTCTATTAAATATTCAGAGTGAGGCTTTTACAACACAATTATCAAACGGGATTTGTTAGTGCAGAAATACTTCACGAGCACAAAAAGGTGCTGTGGGGAAGGGGCTGCTTTGTAAAGGGCTTCCCTTGCCACTGCTTTGACCAAGGTTGGGGTCTTTTCCCCATGTAGAAGGTGGGGGGACAGTTCCCATTCTTGTAGCATAAATCAGAGAAGTCATATAGGGATTTTCCTTCTTTTCTCTTTTTACTTTCCTTTCTGTTTCTTAGTTTTGGTTCTTGCATTTCACAGCTACCTTTGCTTCCAAGGCTGCATCTGAGTCCTTGTGACTCTGCTCACCTTTCAATAGGGAAAAGGAAACACCAGTGGGAGCTGGTGCAAGGCAGGGGCAGACCTGTGCAAAGAATGATGTATATGGATGCTCAGAAGGCTCCGGATCAGGGTAAGAAGTGCTCATGGAATTATCCTTTGAAATGTACACTCTCTGCAGGGAGGCCCTGGGGATCATCCTTGCTGGAGGAGATGGGCTGAGTTGCACCATCTGCTTGGGATTTAGGACAGGCAGAGCTGTGAAGATATGAATTAAAAATAGAGAGTAGCAGGAAGTAGTTTCCTCTTGCCCTGTCTTCTTGACATTATACCGAGCAAAGCTGGATGGCTGGTGCCACCTTTGCGCCGCATTGTTCCCTGTGATGGGCTCAGCAAGGACCCCCAGACCTGCACTGCAGGCTCTGATGCCCATCACCAGCTTGGATGCTCTGGCAAGGCTCAGACACATCCCCATTTTTTGTGCTTGGTTCTTCCTGCATCAGGTCCTCAAGGTCCTGCTAAAGCAGAAGAGGGTCTGATGCCCATGAGGAGCCCCTGAATCCAGCTGGTTTCCCTGTGCAAGCATTGCCAGCAGCCTGTGACTCACTCTATGGTTCTGTTGATGAGTGTAGGAGCTCCAGTGCTGAAAGAGGGATGGATGTATCATCTGTTTCTTATTGCACTCCCTTCCTTTGAGTTGTTGAAGCTAGTGCATTGAGAAATGCATTCACTTCATGACCACACCATGACCACTGGCCTGCCCCGACCCTCCCTTAGCCAAGCTTGGCACCCACAGGGGCTGCACATGGGTGCAGTCCTGCTGTGCTGATACCAACCAGGAGGACTAAGGTGAGGTGGTGCAACTGCAGGCAGAAGCTTGCCCCTCAACTGCAGGACAAGCTGCACAGACAGGCTGTCCTTGTCCTCCTAAAATTTATAATCTTTATAATCTAAGATTTAGACTCTTCAAAGCTTTATGCCTGTCTTTAACCTGTAGCACATGCATAGTCTCAGTGGGATTTCTCATCTGCTAAGAGTTAAGCGTGTACATAAATCTTTGCAGGCTGGGGGCCTCAGGCATTCCCACGCACACATGCACACACATTCCTGTGCACACGCGTAATGGAACAAGCACCGTGCACGGGGCTGTCTGTGTCAGTGCATGGAGGCATGCCGAGCCCTGGATGCTCGTGCCAGCCTCCTGAGTGTTTCTTTCCCAAGCGTTTTGGATGCCATGGGGGTGTTGAACTTCTGACATCACCTTTAGCAAATTCCCTCTCTGTGTCTGCATCTCTGGGAAGCGGGAGGGGGATGTCAGCAGGCAGTGATTGTGCCGGAGGTGGGCACAAGCAAGGAGCAGTCATGCACAGTGCAGGCAGCATTGGGTCAGAGTGGCAACAGAAGACAGCTCAGGAAAGCACTTGCATGCCCGGTACTTGGCATGCAAAGGAAAGCATGTTGAAGGCTGGCTGTGCAGTGAGTCCCTCATTTCCCTACCCCTGGACTGCTCCCTCGCAGACATGGCCAGGGCAGCATGCACAGGACCTAGCCCAACTGGTCTAGTGCAGCTCAAACGCTGTCATGGACATTTGCTACCAGGCTCCATTCCATCAGTTTCCTTTTCCCCGGTGCAAGCTGGTCCAGTGTGATCCAGAATTAAAGTGATGTAAGAAACCAGGGCAGATTTCTCATGGGCAGATAAAATGCCACAGTACATCCTTCAATAAACCGTGTTTGTGGGGTGTTTCTGTATTTAGCAGCACAGTATTTGCAGGGGTCTGGTCTGTGAGACTTCACTGTATGAATCTCCAAGCTTTAATCTCCATGCAGTAGTTTTCGCCATCAAAAAAAGCAGGAATACTCTTCACATTTAGAATCATCCTTATGAAACCTGTGAAACCCTTTATTTTTTTATTTCCCCTCCGTAATGTTGCTTTAAGTCAAATGATCCAACCTGCCATGAAGCTCTTTCCACTTCATACCTGGTATTTGCAATGTGAATGGATAAAGCCTCTTTAATTTGGGGGTAGAAACTCCAGGCAAAGTCATCAGGTGAGAAGCAGCATTTTGTAAATATCTTGTGTTCTGCAGCATTTGCTTTATTAAGGAGAAAGCTGCATTAGATTCCCTAAACCATCACCTGCCCGCTGCAGGAAGGGACGGTGTCAGGCAGCAGGCACACTGTGTGCTGCAGGGCCGTGCTTGCCCCGTGCCGTGCGGCTGCCTGCGCCTGCAGTGGCTCGGGTCAAGTGCTATTTGTCAAAGGCAGCCGTGGCCGCGGCCCCAGGCAAAGTGCTGATCACAGCACAGCACCCTCTGAACTGACCCGGGCTTTTAGCCTTTTCTGAGAAATATTTACAGAAAGGTCAGCAAATGCTTTGTGACAAGACGCTAGCACATCCCTAACCTGCTCCCTGCCTCGCCCCACGTGCCAGGCACAGAGCAAACCAGGACCAGAGGTCCCTCATGCTGACGTTTCTTCCTCTACATCATACGAACACTGCTACGAGCCCCTGTCCAGGCAGGGACCTGTTTCTGTCCGTAACCCCATCTGTTTCCAGAGAATGCTTTTACATCAGCCAAATGATTTTCCTCATGCCCCCACAGCATTGGGCTTGCGCTGTGTGAAGAAAAGCCCTTCTTGCCATGCTCTGCTTGTTCTGACCGCAGCCTCTGCTGGCCCAGTCCTCATACCTGGCTTGCCACCACCTCTAAGAGTCAAGATTTGTGGTTGAAAAAGAATGAACAGGACCTGTTACTGCAAACTGCTGGCAAGGAGGATGCTGCTGCAGCGGGGTTACAAGCAGGATGGCTTCGTGCACTGCACCGTGGCAGCACCAGCTGCCTTTTCCTGATGGCACCAGGTACCCAGGGCTCCAGAGCCAACTGCATTTGCCTATCCTATTGCTAGTGATTTATTCCATCAAAGGTGCTTTTGCTGTGCTCACTACAACTATGTCCAGTCAACCTCAGCTACTGGACGCTTGCAGACCCGTTTGCTGGCTCTGTCTTTGCCGCCTCATCCTGCAGTCAGCAGGCTGAGCTGCCCATCCTGGCAGCATCCCGTTGATGCCCATGGTGAGGCAGACAGACAGAGCAGCAGCAGGAACCAAGCACTCTAAACAGATTTACCAGCTAGAAAGTTCCTTGCAAGAAAATAGAGCAGCAAGGGGCACATGGTCCTGAGGAAGAAACAGGCTTACCTCGCCTGAGCCCTCCCTGCCCTGACATGGCCCGGGTTTCTAAGCAGATCAGAGTAAAAACCTCCTGTAGCTGGGTAATTCTGCCTCTTTCCGATAAGCCGGTAACCCCATTAATAGAGAGTCTGGCATGGAGGGAGCTGTGCTGGGAAAGCACTGCACCTCACCCTACACAGCAGATTAAAAAGGACTTAATCACAGAGCAGCCACAAAGTGCACTACATGGCATTATTCCTCTGAAATAAAATTTTATATACAGCCTATCTGAGAGCAGCACAAAATAAATACTTTTAAAATCTATGATTACTGTAGGGTTGGGGTTTTTTTAATTTTATATTGGTGGCTGAGTTCTGCTCTTGCTCCAAAGGATTAGAGGGATAATTCCATTACAATTTAGTAACAAGATTAAAAGAGCCAGTTATCCATTTATGGGGGTCTATGGAAACGAGCAGTGGCTTCTGGAGGTCTCAGGCTCTGGGTAGGTGTATCACTCACATCACAGACACATCCAAATCAGGTTAAGGCACAGGCAGGACGTGCCTGAGGTGAAAAGGTCTCCGGAGCCACATGTCCTGGCTTTACCGTGAGAAGTATTGGGGATTCACAGGGCAAAAGGGTGCAGATAGGGCAACAGACTAGAGGAGAAAGGAAGGAGGAGCAAGGAGGAGTGCTCTAGAAATAGAACTGTTCAAGCAGCTTCCCCAGGGCTGAAGCACCAGTGCTGCAAATGTCAGTGCCAAGGACCCGTTTCACAAAACCACTGGCACTAGGGTCCCCAGGGCAGATGGAGACCCAGCACCGACCCTTGGGGTAGCTTCTCCCAGGGCCAGAGTGCATCCCCAAGAGGAAAAGGGCAGAGGGATGCTGGGGTGGCTGTGATGGAGGTTACTGTACCCCTTCAGCTGTGCAGAGCATGTGGGAAACACATATCAGCCAGAGTCCTGGAGATGCCAAGATTTGGTACGCCAGGATCTTGGCATCTTTCCTATCTCCACAGCTGGAAGAGGAATTTGTGACAGCTTCCACGGCAAATTTAGTCTCTTCCTATTTAGAAGCAAATCCTTAAATTCTTGAACATATTTTTTCTCTCTGTGATGTTCGGCACTGATAAAGCCTTGGCTCTACGGGGCGAGAAAGCTTGAGGTCAGCAGTGGAATTCCTGACGGGTGTTGTTATGCAGGACACGTGGTTTGTTTCTCATTCCTTCTACCTCATACAGGTAGCAACAAGGACACAGCATTGTAATTATATATCTGAGTGTCAGCTTCATGATGATGATCTGTTATGCAGTTATGAGGATATTTGAGGATTTAAGTTTAAAAAGTGCTTTTCTGGACCATTACTAAATTTCCCTTGTGAGGATATTGGCTGAAAATGACCACGGCAGAAGATGCAAACACAGGGGCTGTGGAGGAAGGGAGTTATTTAGCTGTTCTAATGAGCACATGTGGGGAAGCATTTGCCCTGCAGATTGGAAATCCCACTGCCTGAAAGCCCCTCCCCGAAAAATAACGTACCTGTCAGCTACATGCGTGGAACTAGCATGAAACATTCAGTGTTAGAAACTAGCCATCACCAGCATTGTTCTGTGTATCCTCTATACTGATTAACTGATTAATTGATATTTAATTGATTGCACTGTCAGAGCAGGACTTTAGCGTGTGCTGATTGTCTCGCTGACTGTTCCTAACAAGTCTGAAGAGGATTTAGTATAAATCTGCAGGAACTGTGCGTGCAAAAAGGTACAGAAACTGCTTTGGTGGCAACAAAGGCCTGAGTTCACGGAGCACGGTCAGTGAGCAATGCAATCATTCACACACAGAAAGGTCCTTCTCCTTGCTTTTAAAATAATTGTTTAGAGGAATTTAAATGTAGCTGCTTAGGTGAGGTAAGAAGTGTCCTCATCTCTATTGCCCCAGCAAGGTGCTGCGCTCTGCTCTATGCTCAGGAAGCTCCTCTCAAGCATTCATGCCCTGTTTGTCCCTGGGAGATGCATTGTCTGAGCACTGCCTCTGTCAGGGGGACTGGTGCAGATCCAGGGTCCATCCCCATGGCCTCAGGGAGAGGGGGCAGGTTTGGATGCAGGGACGGGGAGAGCAGGACAAGCAGTTCTGTGTGTGTACATCACTTCTGCTGCTGTTTGTCAAGAGCTTCTTTAAAGGCCTCTCTCTCACTCTGCTGTTACAGCCTGTAGCAATCTGTCCTTTTCTCCTCAAACAAACCCTTTATAGGCTTGTTCTTCGGAAATTTATGGGTTGTTGGGTGAAACATTAGGAAACATTACATCAAAAATGTAGAATGCTTTTCCCAGCCTGAACCAAGTGCTGGCTGCTGAGATATGGCTCTGACAAGCCTTTTCTTCACTCGACCACGGCTCCCAAGTGATAACAGCCAGCACTGGGCTGGGGGCTGTCTCCCCCGAGTGCCCCTTCAGCCAGTGCCAGGGTGAGGAACTGGATTATCCCACTGGAACTGTAAAGGTGCAGAATAAATACAACATGGACCAGTCTGGGTTTTAGCAGATGTAGGGTTTGGTGTGCTGGTGCGTGCCCCGAGGGAACAAAGCTGCCAGGAGAGTGGCTCGAAACGAAATACAAGGATCTGAAAGGACCCATAGGTTTGCAGAAGAGCCACCAGACGGCTGTAACAACGTTGTCTTGCTGGATTAGTTTAACGCCCACTTGAATCACTGACCTTAAGGTCTGAAAAGGACTGAATCTGGAAACAGATGATTTTTCCCATGCGACGCGACAGAAGGGCCGTGGTCGCTTCTAAATGCAATTGTACGTTCGCTGATGGAAACGCACCGCTCCGGGCCGCTCCCGGGAGGGGCAGCTCAGCCCTGGGCGCTGCCGAAGCCGCCGCGGCAGGAGCGCAGCGCCGAACCAATGCTACCCCCTGGTGACCGCAGCCGCCGCGCTGCTCCGCGCCGCTTTGCCCCGCACCGCACCGCGCTGCTCCGCAGACTTACACCCGGTTTATGACACGGCGTTCGCCACAGAACTCTAAAGGAAGCAGACTTCACTGTGCCTTGTCGCTCAAACCACACACCCCCAAATTCTGCAGGTGACTCGAGGAACTTCTTAATAAACTCTATAAGGCACAGACAAGCCCTTCATTTGACAGGGCTTTTTTCTCTAGGAGGTTTACGTGGTGTGAGTGAGGATGCCAAAGCAGCCTCTACAACCAAAGTTTGGGTTTATGTTCTGATCTCTTACACATGAGAAGGTGGGTTAGACCTAGATGAGCTTTAAGGTCCCTTCCAACCCAAACCGTCCTGTGATTCTGTGGTGGATTTTGAGGATAGCGATTACAGCTGAGCAGGTGTAATAGATGCAATACAAGAAGCATTTCCTTTTCAGTTACGACATTTCATAGAATCCCAGCCCAGTTTGGGTTGGAAGGGACCTTAAAGGTCATCCAGTTCCAATCCCCTGCCACGGGCAGGGGCACATTTCTCTAGAGCAGGTTGCTCCAAGCCCCGTCCAACCTGGCCTCAAATGCTGGCAGGGATGGGGCAGCCACAGCTTCCCTGGGCGCCCTGTGCCAGTGCCTCAGCACTCTCACAGGGAAGAACTTCTGCCTAAGAGCTCATCTCAGCCTCCCCTCTGGCAGGTTAAAGCCATTCTCCCTTGTCCTGTCCCTACAGGCCCTTGTCAAAAGCCCATCTCCAGGTTTCTTGTTGGCCCCTTTAGGCACTGGAGCTGCTCTAAGCTCTCCCTGGAGATATGTGGGGCACATGCAGAGTAACACCAAGCAATGTCCCCATGGGCTTTTCCTTGCTGTGACTAATGGATTCACTGGAAGAGCCAGTGCCCCACCAGTCCCCAGAGCGGCTGCAGTGTCTGTCCTGATGCTTCATCCTCTGGTGGGGCAAAGGGAGAGACCAAGCTAGAATCCCTCGAGCTGCAGTAGGCAGCAGCAGGAGCACCCACAGGGACTGGCCAGGGGCACCTTGGGGTGCAGCAGGAGGGGGGCACAAGCCCCTGTACACACAGGGAGTGGTGGTGCAGTGCATCCAAGGCTGTGGCCAGGGAGAGGGGCTGCAGCAGCCCCCTGCACCAGGACCTGCCTGAGGAACTTCTTAGGAGAGTTAATGGGACTTCACCCATGTCTTCTCCTCAGCAATCCCGCAGCCGGGTCCTGGTGCGCCGTGCAGCCTGGATCTCACATCTCTCTGCGTTATACTGCTCACTCTTTGCATCTTGTTAATGAAAAGCATGGATGTAATTTCAATTAAAGATAATTACATATTTAAACTTAACATTAAATTCTGCACTAAAACAAAATTACATGAAATCTCAGTGTGCAGCCGTGCTGCAAGGCAGCATGCGAGGCGAGCGGAGGAAGGAAATGCTATTATGCAAAGTGAGCTGATCCTTTCCACATGTATCTCCTGCCTGCACAATGCTTCCCTGTCCAGCAAGTTAAATCTAATCTGTTCACACATGCCACCTTCTGAGGTGATTCCTCTCAATGAGTTTTGCTGGGCAGCCATAACCATTGCTGCACTGTACCATAAGGACAGAAAACTCAAATACTCCACGAGCAATCCGTCAGCAGGGTTAGAAAGGTGATGCGGTCAGATTTGCCATTCCCAGGACCAGTTGCCACCTTGGCCAAGCAGCCAGGTCCCCGTGGCCTCTGGCACCCACGGGAGGAGGCTGAGAGATGCTGCAGTTGGATAAACTGGTGTTAACCCAGGCCCAGGGTCCTGCGTAAAGCTGGGAGAGTGTTGTGAATTAGTGATTAAAAACAGTTCTGGGACTAGTGAATTTTTTTGTGGAATCCAACAAATCTGTTGGCCTTAAAAGTGGTTTTCTGAAAATTGAAAACTTTTTTGATTATTCTTTACATCCCCCCCCGCCCCAATCCCAAACACAACGTTCCATTCTTCCAAAAGCAAATGCTTTTATTTTCTATCCCCAAACACACTGAAAATTACTGGTTTGAGATGTCATAAACTTCTTTTTACTCTCTACATTCTCTGTTCAACCACCAGATTAAAAAATCACACAATTATTTGCCCAAGTCAGTGGCTGGGTTCAAGCACCAGGCTGGCACAGCTCAGAATCAGGACAAGCTGCTACCAGCCACCCATCCATGAGCTTTATCCCACTGTCCTGCAGCCCAGAGAGCTTGTGAGACCTTCATAGAGAGGGGGTGGCACTCGTGTTGTTGGCTCAGCTTGGAGGCCATGTAGGGATATTTGTTTTTCAAGCTTTATATATTTCCTAAGAATAGATGGCCAGAGGATGAGTGGGTTAAAGCCATGCTGAGACCTGGATTGCATGTGCCCCCATCCCTGCAGAGCAGTCTTGTGTTCAGGTCTGTCATGATACCCTGCTGCAGCAAACCCAAGACACTGTGGCACCATCAAACCTCTCCAGAGAGAGGCTTTTGTTTAATAAAACATGAAAATTATTCATTGTGTGATTTAATTTGATAGGAAATTCATGCTGCTCCTGTAATAATTATTATCATTATTGATTATTGCAGTGTGGCTGAGCAGCTGCACCCAAGGGCCAGAGCCCCACTGTGCACGTTATGCCAGGAGACAGACCTCACTCTCTCAGACATACTTCTTACACTTCTTAACCTCAGCTGGTGTTGAAATCATGGATTTGTGCTGTGTGATGGTCAGGGCTGCCAGCAGACTTCATAACGGCACGAGGCAGCGCAGTCTGAGGATGAGGAAATCAAGACATCAACTGAGCAGACATGGTGCACTGAGGAACACTGAGCTGTGTCACACTGGTGTTGCTGTCATTAAGCTTCAGTGTGAACGTCACCTGCTCCTTTGCTCCTCTCCTCAGGCCATGGTTGTTTTCCAGCCCTAGAAGATGCCTCTTCCTCAGTGCTCACCAGGAACAGGAATGCTGCTGGGATGGATGGATTGGCAAGATGGACATGGCAAGCAGCCGCGCAGAGGGGCAGCACCGCGGGCACCACTCACAGCACAGCCGCTTCGTTCTAGCACTGGGGTTTCTCCTCCTCTGTTAAATGATTGCAGTTATCAAGTGCTGACAAGTGGCATTAAAATTTATTAGCCAGCATAAAGTTTTATTTAAGGGATGGCTGGAGATTTAGTGGGCTCTGCGAGTCCTCACTTCGGCTGGCTGTGTCACCTTTAACAACTGCCTGCGGGGTGTGCAAGGATGGGGATGGCCCTGGGTGCCCCAGCTCTTGCTCCCCATCCCATCCATTGCCCCCCATGGCACAGGCACCCCTGTGGCCCATATCCCACTGCCACCAGCCTGGAAATGAAGGCCCTGCTGCTGGCATGTGCCTGGCATTGGTGTGGGTGCTCCAGCAACACTTCCATTAATCAGTTTGGCACTCGTGAAATACACTACATGCATGCTGGAGTTTAAATCCCAGACTCACTAATGGTTTACTACCCACTAAATCCCCCTTCATGTTATTTAACTTTTAAACCCAAGGAATATTCCAAATCAAAGAAGCTCTGTGTCACGCTTAGTCCATCTCAAAGAGCTTGGAATTAACATCCCTTCATGGCTCGACAGTGCCTGCCACACGGAGCCAGTGCTTGGTCCTTATTAATATTTATGGAGGGGAGAGAAAGTTGCATAAATCTTGGTTGATACTTAATTAAACCCCACTTCTTTTGATTTCTTCTCTTTCAGCTTCGCTTAGTGCGGACTGCACAGCCATTAGATGCTCATCCCACAAAGAGCAGCCTGGCACACGTGGTGGCACCCACGGAGCTAAATGGGATTTAGTGGGTGTGTCTCCCCAATTCATCATCCCCGGATGCCCCTGTGCCACCAGTTGCCCTTTGCTGCCCTGGCCTGGCCATTGTGGCTGCAGATTGGGGACTGCAGAGGCCCTATAAGCCACCATGAGCTTTGGCTGGCAAAGCACAACTCAGCTCCGGCCCCTTTGCTTTGGTTTATCTGCGCCTCATGTCTGATCTCGAGCGCGATTCATAAGAAAACAGTTAACACGCGGCTGACATATCTTTGATACGACGATCATATCGAGGAAGCAGCTTGACCCCCGAAGGCTCCTGTGAACGGCAGGATTGACACTTCACATTGACTTTGCTTCAGGCTTATCAACAAATCTCAGCCAGTTTTATTAAAGAGCTGCGTGTGGTGTGTGGGACGCACCAGGCGCAGACAACTTCATCTAGCAGCGGCTTGCAAACCAGCCAAGGGCTGGGCTCGTTCATGTGTTCACTTTGCTGGTGAATTTAACTTTACAAAAGCTCCTCGTGGGTCTTGGCAAAGGCTGGGAAGTGGTAGAAGCCTGTAGTTCCTGCTGCTCACTTCTCTAAACTGGTTTATTTGGTTTAGGATCTATTTTTCAGCTCAGTTTAATGTGTATGTTGTATTTTTAGCACCCAAGCAAGGAGAGCTAATAGAGGGCAGCGTCCCCCAGAATGAGAATCAGGGCAGCAAACAGCCAGCAGGATCCACTGCTCTGAGGCATCATTTGGTAATTATGTCTCTTTTTACTCATGCAAATTTGATCAATATTATTTATATATTCAAAGCCATTTATAAATAATATATACATTTATGCTAAGGTAATTGCCTCAACTAGATTATTTGTCCCAGTTTTTATTGTCTATCCAGATGCTGAATATTAAAAGTATGTTTTCTTGTATGCATTAGTAGCTCAGAGCTGGCTGTCTCATCACGGGAACAGCACTTCTGTGGGTTTGGTGGGAGGGGGAGGAGGAGGAGCACAGTTTTGGTGAGGACAGGGAGAGGAGAAGGACAATGGGAAGCAGGGGACAATGGGAGCTTGGGGCCAGCGGCCATCCCAACATGCCAGACCCACAACGACCCTTTGCTGCAGCTGCCCCAAGGCCCTTCCACATGGGCAGGCTCCTGATAGAAGGGACAGGGCTTCAGGTATGACTCCGGGAAGTGGTCCCAGTATCACATCCCATCCCACCTCCCACCTCTTCACTTACCAAAACTTGACATCGCAATGAAAAAAGATTAGGAGCATTGACAGGCCTGCAAAGGTGACAGCTACAAAGAAATATGGAGCAATCACATTGTCAGAGTGCCTATTAGGAACCTAAAAAACCTCAGCTCTCCTGCACAAGCAAAAGTGATTTATTGCACAGTACAGTTCATGAACTCATCAGTGGTTTTGCATGGAGAAGAGATGGATTTTCTTTCAGATGTTTATGGTGTGAATAGACTGTCCTAAAAGTTATTGTTTGATTTTATAAATCAGCAGTGCTTGCGAGGGTGAGCTAAGAGCAGAACTGGCTCTGCAGCCAAAACGCAGCCAAAACACAGCCAAAGCTCATCCTGAGGCCTCAGAAAGTGCCATATATTATTCTAGGGTCGTGTTTCTTGGGAATTCCATCACAGCCTCACTGAGCACTCACATACGGCTTGGCTGCATATGCCAGCAGTGTCAGCAGCCCAGAGGAGATGAAGGTCTTGTTTGTGTCTCCCCAAAAACCAAACTGTGCAGCCTTTTCTGACCTGCTTCCAAGTCACAGTGCAGTCTCCCCATGCTCTGCCACCCAGCACAGTGGAGCAGTGGCTGCCTGGTGCTAGGTGCTGGGTGCTTAGTGCTGTGGCCAGCACTGGCTCCTGACCTACCTGGTGCAAGAAGGGGTTTTAAAGATGTGGATGCAAGCTCAGCTTTCTGACAATCCTGTTCTTGTGTTAAGCATGTAAATGCTTCCTCTCCCGCATGGGATTACGCCTCGGATGCCCTGGGAACAGCTGTGGTTTATGTAGATTTTAAAGGTGAACTTTCATGCTCAGTGAAATTTTAAAAGCAGCTGATTTACACATGAATCTATTTCTTGTGAGCGTCTATGTAGCTGTTTCTCTTCCTTAATGGTTTGTGACTGAAGAGCTGGGCTGTAAACAAGCAGCTCCAGTGCAGAGCAGTGCTGCCAGGACTACCCTGTGGGCAGAGAGGGCATCAGGGCATTAGGGCTGGCTGCTGAGTGTAGGGTGCATCCATGCTGGGACAAGGCTGGTGTTGGGGCACACTGATGGAGGTGGCGGCTGCTGGGCCATCGGCACCATCTCGATAGCAAAAGGCACTTCTTCATCCTCAGTGGTCTAAGGGGCTATATTAGCTGGGATATCCTGCTCTCCCGCTGGCAGAGGGGACATCCCAGTATCCCACAAGCATCATTCCGGTGACTTGCCCACCTGCACAGCCCCAGGAATAAGGGATTCCCAGGCTGACATTGCAATTTAATACTCTTTATAGCAAAGAGTTCATAAAACCTCATGTCTGCAGTCAAGCTGCTCTGCTCCTCCATGTGCTCCTTCCAGGAGACGTACCCCCTGCCTGGGCTTGGAGGCTGCAGGAGGTAACCTCAGGCACATGTCCCTTCCCTGGGGACCCTGGCCACACATCTTGCTAGAGCCCTGTCCTGAACTCACGGCCAGTGAGTCGCAGCATGTCAAAGTGTGGGCAGCAGTGCGCATCTATACGACCTGCCCAGAAACCTCTGCATGCTCCAGCCCTGCTCCAGGGCCCTGGAGACCCAGTGAGGGTCAGCTGCTCCAGGACCCATGCCAGCATCCTGCTCATGCAGTACTGCTGGCTCACCCCATCCACTGGCCCCAGCAATCCCATTTAAACCCAAGCACAGTGCATGGGTCCCCAGGCCCTCTGCAGCCCTGACCCTTTAAAGACATTCTCTCTTTTTCCTTTAAAAACGCAAACTTTAAATGGCTCTGAATAAAATAAAGGAGAATAACTGAACTGTGAAGGGTGATGATTGTATTTCTTTCACTTGTAAGAGAGACCTTTATAACTCTCTTGGGAGGAAAAAAACAATAATGGTCCTTCATGGATGAAGTGCTCTAAATATGGTGTATATTTTTTAAAATACCAGTTCTACAGTTATTGAAACAAATTATTGTTAAATGCATTTACAGCATAATAACTGTGCTAATTTGCTGATAAAAAGCATCCAGCGTTAAACCCCCCATACATTATTTTGTCATTAGCATTTGTTAGCTCCTCGTAGGTATTTTCAGACAGAAGGCTTTGTTCTGTATTTAGCACACGGGCCCTGCGCTCCTCGCTCTCCCCTCCCGGTGGGAATTGCTTGTGCGCAGAACTGCAGCTTTTTTTTTTTATAAAACTTCATGTTTAAAAAAGGAAAATTTATTTCATTTCATTAATGGGCGAGGGAGGGAGGGAGAGAGGAAGAAGAGGGAGGAGGGTGCGTGATTTAGTGAGCAACGCACCACGTGCCTTGTCAGCACCAGCAACAGCCGGACCCAGGGGTGAGCACGGCCACCGAGGCAGGACCGGGGCACAGGCCCCATGGGGACAGCCCTGCCCATGGTGTTCTGCAGTTTGGCACTGCCACCATCCACATCCAGGAGCATCGTGCTGTGGTGGGATCAGGGGTCCTGGTCAGCTCCCATCTGCCAAGGCAAAGGGCCACCAGGGCTGACCTGGTGGACACCCTACCAATGGTGTCTGTGGGGTGGGTGACATGGTGAAGCTTGGATGCTCTGGGGATGGGGAAAGGGGGTGTGGGTATGGCCATGCCCTCAGAACGGTCCGGGAGACAGGAGCAGGGCAGAGCTGCCTGTCCCAGAGCAGCTGGACAGCATTCCGGGGCTTGGTCCCACAGCCCATCCCATGAACCTAGGGTGGTGAGTATGGGCCAGGTTGGTGGGCAGAGGATGGGGCAGTGGTGCAGGATGGTGTGGTAGGTGTGAGATGGAGAGGTGCCCAGGGGATGGAGTGATGGGTGCAGCTTGGGTCAGTGGGCAGGAGACGGGTGGGATGGGCAGGAGATGGTGATGTGAGTAGGGGATGGGTCAGTGGGGAGGGGATGGTGGGATGGGCAGGGAATGGGTCACTGTGCAGGGGATGGGTTCGATGGGCAGAGGATGGGTGGGATGGGAAAGGGATGGGTGGAATGGGCAGGGGATGGTGGTGTGGGCAGGGGATGGTGGGATGGGCACATCCCGGCCTGGGAGCACCCGGCTGCCGCCGCCATCGGTCGGGGGTTTCTAGAGCCACTGTTGCCATAGCAACCCTGCTCCGATCATATCATCGCCAGGAAAAAAGCAGCTTTATTATCAACACAGATCTTCCCAAATTAACCCTCGCACGTCCGCTGGCTCCAGCCCGCTGCTTGCCCAGGCCAGTGCCATGGGCTCATGCCTGGCTCCAGGGGCTGGGAACCCTGTGGGCAGAGCACCGGGACTGCTGCACTTCCAAAACATTCCCTCTCCCATCACCCCAGGAGATGGAAGCACCATGAGGCTCCTTCCTCAGCACAAATATTCATTGTTGTCCATGTGGGCATCAAAACTTGAAGTCATCCGTTTCACTGGCATCAATACAAGCGCCAGCAGTGCGAGGTGCATGTCACCCTGTGTGCGTGGTGCTGGGGCAGCCATCGGGTGACAGATGGACCAGGCGGAGGGAGGATCAGGGAGATCAGGCTCGGCTCGGCTCCCAGCCCACTCTCCCCTATGAGCTCCGTTTAAAACAGGAGATATATATTTCCCCCCTGAAATATTACAGCTAATTCTCCGTACGGATGTTCCCTGACCCTTCCTGTGGCCTCCAGATGCAGCCGTAAAAGATAAATAATGATAATGAGCAGCAGGGAGGGAGTCAGAGCATCAAAGCCCGGCAGGGACCGCGGGAGGAATGTGATGGAGGCGTTTGGAAGGGGCCTGGGGCCGGCGCTCTCCTGCACCCTCTTCACATCACCCCACTCTGCTTGCACAGGCAGCCCCAGATAACTGATGGGCTGCAGATTGAAGGCCTTAGACAAATCAATTAAGACAGCTACTGTATATTGATTAATACCCATAGCTATAAAAATATAATTGATTACCTGAAGAAGAGCAGAGGTAATGTACAGAACAGGCAGAAAACCTGTCTGAAGAGTGATCAATACTTACATTCAGGAAACTCACCCAGGAGTATAATTGGACAAAGCAGAATTTGGGCCAAACCGAGCACCGGGAAAATAATTTTGCTAACAACAAGCCATCAGGAAGCTCGCAGGACTGACTGACATCTATCCCAGGTGAGTTTACAGCCACGCTCACTGCAGTAATGGTTTTATTCTCATTCCTCTTGGTAAAGGATCTGAATCTTTGGGTTTGTGACCAGACTGAACACTCTGGCTGGACTGAGCATCCTCCCATTTGGGACAGCCCCAGGACTCCTCATGCCAGTTCCAGGGACATTTCTCAGCTACTTCTGAGTCTTGGTAATGTTTCACTTCTGACTCCCAGGGATGCTCTGACCTGCCCCTGCTTGGACCAATATGTTTGTTCCTCACTCCTCATCCACATGGGAAATGCACACTGAGACCAAGCCCACCAGTCTGCAGCGGAGCAGCTGCCCCACCACAGCTGGAGCCCGTGCGTGGACCAAACGCTGCTCTCACAGCCTGAGCAGTGGGGTCTGTGCTGTGGGGCAGCTGTGGGGCACCCCCAGCACTGCCTGAGCACCCCAGGTAAGGCAGGTCCTGCAGCCACAGCACTAGCCCAGCCAAGTGCCTGAGGCCAGGAGCATCACAGTGGTGCAGGGAAAGCCTGTGCTGGCAAACCTGCTAAATCCTCACAGTGTGGGAAAGAGGGAAGCACCCTCTGGAAGCACCATTTGAGGGGGTGTTTGTTGTCCAGCCCCGGTTCCAGGCATGCTCTGGCCAGACGGAGGACAGGGCGATTAGCAAGACACGCAGCGAGATTACAAAATGCAATGAAATACTTAAAATCTGCCCTCCAGACTAAAGTAAATCAGACATGACTTTGACAAGGTGAAACCAAAGTGATGAAACCAATCCATTGTGCTTGGGGAATCGATCTCCCCGGCAGGGAGTAGAGAGGCCATCGATTCACAGCCTCAGCAGTCAGGAATGTCAAGCCGCCTGATCTAAATTTCTATATGCATCATTCCAGATTAAATGATGGAGGAGCACGTCGTGTACAGGCATCCACCTGCCTGGCCTCACCGAGTGCCACCAGCACGAACCTGATGGGTGCAGGAGACCTCAAGAGGTGACATGCACGCGGTGGTGGTGGCAGTGGTTATGATGGTGGCAGTGCCGCCTCTAACAGCAACAGGCACATGCTCGACTCTTCTTGGACCTCCACACTGCAGACCCCAAACACACCGCACTGAGTGGTGTGGGGATGCCATGGTGAGTGCAGGGAACCCAACCGGCTGCCCAGGCAATGGGGGGGATGCCTGCATTACAGTCTCGCTGTGAAACCTGGTGTAGTAATTAAGATTTAATTCTTTAAAATTAAATATTTATCTGGAAACATGATCTTTAGCTGTGAGAAGCCTGGGCCTGAATCAGCACAAAGGGGACTTGGGCAGAGAGACATCCCCAGGCCAGGATGGGGGTCCGGCCCCATCACGTGTGACACCGCACTGGTGGGGCCAGTGCCATCGGCTGCTTTGTCACTGTCGGACCTGGTGAGGCCATTAGTTTTGTCAGTGTGAGAATAAAGAGCCGTCCCTGGGGAGAGATGGAAAAACTCGATCCGGCTCCCAGCAGCCCTGAGGGGGTTGTGTTTTACCATTTCTTTATGACTTACCAGCTGGAACACGAGCAGGCTTAGCCGTCGCGAGTGGCAGCAGCATTTTCTGCTTCCAGCTCCCACTGGGAGCCTGTGACAGAACATCAGGAACCAGCGCAGGAAGCTGAGAAGCCAGGGAACAGATTGAGGGAGGGAGGGAAGGAAGGTGGTGGCGTTCTGTCATGCCAAATCCAAAACACTTCTGGTGCATGCCTGGCCGGTCCCACACCTTCGTCCCTTGCACCGGGCAGGGCTGTGCCATGTATCCCAGAGCGTGCTGGGTGTGCAGTGAAGGAAAAGGAAGACTTATCGGGAAAGGCTCACCATTTTGGCAGCACCCTGCAGCCACACAGCTGTGCTCAGGGGGGTGTAACCAGTCCAGGGTTGAACCTCTTGAACTGCTCTTGGACTATCCCAGTAAGGGATGGCAAACTGCTCCCAGTATCCAGCTGGGACGGCTGCTTTCATGTAATGGATGCTAATCTGTATGCAAGTAAATCCTGGTCTCTGGACTCATAAAACCCCCAGAACTCAGATTAAATATGTTTTACCTCAACTTATTTTTCATCCACCAAAGGACTAAATTGCTCTTTTTCAACAGTTATGTCCCATGACGTGTTTAACCATTTCAGTATAATAACTCAACAGTAATAGAGATGATGAGCTAATACCCGAAGTGGCTGTGACCTCTGTCCCTGCTGATAGCAGAGCTGCAGTCATCGCTGGACCTCCTCCACATCACCAAACAACCTCTTCTTTATTTCTGTCACTTCTGTTGCTTTGACACACAGGTATGACACATCTCTGAGAACATCTGTATGTGAAGAGCTGCTCAGCCCCAGCCGGCCATTGTGTCCTGGGATGGTGTCACTCCAGCTCAGGGATAGTCTGATGGCTTTCCCTGGGGCTAAGCAGGGTTATGGGATGGTGTAGGGCTGGGCATCAGTGCGGTCTCAGCCCCTCAGGGCTCTGCAGAAGTGGCTAGAGAGTTTGGGTTGAAAGGGATCTTAAAGGTCCTCCAATTCCAACCCCTTCCACAGGCAGGGACACCTTCCATTAGACCAGGTTGCTCCAAGCCCCTGTGTCCAACCTGGCCTTGAACACTGCGAGGGATAGGGCAGCCACAGCTTCCCTGGGCACCCTGTGCCAGCACCTCATCACCCTTATGGTAAAGAAGGGAACATCCTTTTTGTGCCCTTTCCCTGTCAGTTGGGAGCCTGCAGGCAGCTCCCTTCAAGGGGACTGTAAAGCCGTTCATGGAGTCTGCAGCCCTTGCAGAGGAAGCCACATGTGATGGACGTGGAAAGCAGGCTGGTATCAGTCAAATAATCCTTCTCATTAGTCTTGTGTAAAGCAGGAGATAAGGCAGTGAAAGGGACAGCTGCTCCTTGGGCTGTGCGGTGGGTGGGGGTTTCTTGCAGCAGATTTGTCAGTGCCAGAGGACTTTCCCATGGGAAAGGTCCTGGCAGCAGGCGCAGGTATAGCTCCATTGGCGGCAGTGAGAGCCCAGGGCTGTGCTGGCGTCACACCACTCATCCCTCTGCTCCAGGACACCCAGCACCCGGTGTTCCCAGGCCCAAGGGAGCCCCAGGGAGAGACTGGGGTGCCAGAGGATGCTTGGAGTCCAGCCCTATGGGCAGTGCCTGTGCTGGCTCCTGATCCTGAGCACACTCCTGCCCAGCAACCCCATGCCAGCACCCAGCACTCACAGTGAGCTCCACAGAGGCCATGAGCCACCCTGCCACCACCAGGCCAGGTCGAGCTGAAGCTGGAGGCTGCATTTGTTTAATATAGGTATTTTATGTGTTTTCTTCCATCTTTCTTAAAAGTGCTCTGAAAGAGACACCACCGAGTGAGGGTCGATGCTTACAGCACCTCCAGATGAAGATGCAGTACCCGATGGTGACGCAGGCACATGGGCACGTCCTTGCATGTCTGGACACTTGCAAAATGGCATCCTTGAAAATATTCATGGTTTGATTTCAACATCCTTTAGAAGTTGTGCACAGCAGTGCCTGCCAGCAGAGCACAAAGGGAAGTCACCAATGCAGCGTGAAACCCAAGCAAACAGTGTTAATACAGCTCTATTAAAAATGTAAGGCTTGTGTAGTTAAAGAGTTACCAGTTTGATAAGAGCCCCTACATTATTTGCTTCTTTTAATATCACAAAATCCATTTGCAGTTGTTTATAGCAATTCTGAGCAAAACACACACTGACAAACACACCTGAAAAGGGGGAATAATCTTGGTACGTGGTAATTGTTTATGCAAAATAAACTGTCACTGACGCTGTTTGGCATTAGTATACATCTATGTCAACAGTATTTTAGCAATGTTCCATTTTCTGTATGAATTACTATATTTGCAATTACAAGATACAACATACCACCCAGCACCCACACCAACTTCAGCTTCCCACTCTCTCCCATCACGAGATTTTTGTACTACATGAAAGCTAGTTTCAAAATTTCATGTTTGCAGTTACAGATTAAATAATATTTAACAGTATTACACTTGAAAGATTTGTTTCCAAGTAGCAAATAGATTCCCCATATTATTCTTTACTGTAAGTAGTTGTTGTTATATCTTATTCATCTGGAAAATAATTTCAAACAGCCATGAAAATAGCGGATTTCTCTCTGTTAAAATGATAGTCAGAGCCTGGGCTGCTGACATATAGTAACATGATTCACTTGGACAGTTACTGACTGCACATCCAATTCATTTCTTCTCTAGAGCACCAAGTTATTATCTGAAATGCACAAGGTGTCTGGGGGTAACATATGATCAGCCAGGGACGCTTTTGACGGCTTGAAGAGCAATCAATAAAAATTGTCTCCAGCAGTTTTGTAGAGTATGGAAGTTGGTGGTGAAATGAAGTGATGGAGATTAACTAGTGGAAGTCAATGCCCTGGTGCTGTGAACCCTGATTTTTAATTAAAGATCCAAAGCTGCTTTTCACTTGAATAGGGGTTTTTTTCCCCCCCCTCCCTGTTCCAAATTCAGAGCTGAAGGATAACTTCCCTCCACGCTGCATTGTGCACCATGAAATAGCTGCTGCTGCCCCTGCAGCCTGACAGGGCCCTTGTCACCAGATGCTGGCACTGGCGTGGCTCAGCCCTGAGCAGCCCCGTTCCCTACAGCGAGGGCGACGCTTTGCTGTGGCGGATGGTCACAGTTGCTCACTCTTTGGAAAAGCATTTTAAGGGTAATCTTGACAGTGATATTGACCAAATTAATATTGTTGCTTCCAGCTCCACAAGCCAGCTACACCTTTTATTGACAGTTGCTAGCTCATCCACCACAAAAAAGGACCTGTAAGCTACTAGTCTTATATGACAATCATTTAATTTAGGTCTCATATTTATGAGTCTGCCTGTGCTTTCACTGAGGTTAATGCAAGTTTTTCAATTAACATGAATAGCGTGGGACTGGGCTCTGTTCTCCTCGCAAAGAATGACATTTGGTTTGTGAATAAGCATCTTGTGCAAAGGCTGCTGGTTCTTTACTGCTTATGTGCACAGCAAGGGAGATGTTGTATCGCTGAAATGGGTCGTGGCAATGTCAGCAGAGGTACCAGTCTGCTCCCAGCAAGCCAGGGGCAACCCCAACCTGCCAGCCCCTGGGAAATCCATTTGCCATTTTAACATTTCTTAGTGGAGTGGTTTTTAAAACACTCTGTTAATTTTCTTCCATTATACACAGTACAAAGCTATATGGTTTTGATAGTGACATAGTAATAAACACTTAAGGACTTGTTTACAAAGAAATAGTTATTGTTTGCTAAATAATTGTAATGGAAAGCAGGGAAGCTCCCTGCTGGGGTTTGGTACAGGGCTGCTGTGGATGCAGGGTGGGCAGTCCCAAAGCAGCATGCTCTTTGCTTCTCATGTACCAATTACTTAGGCACAGAAAAGGTTTTTGTAACAGCTCCAGCGTCCAAATGCCAGATGATTGCATGCTTTAAAGCAAATCTTTCCTCCCGCCTATTCAAGTGTCTTTCCTATCAGTGCCATGTTTAATGTTTGGATTTCCGTGGATGGCATCTTTCAAGCTCGCCTGGTGAGCCTGTGCTTCTACAAACAATACGTATCCATGTCTGCTCCCGCAACAGATGCTACTTTAAATGATCCCTTCCCAGCAGGGAGAGGACTAAACTATCTCCAGGAGAAGCCCCAAGCTCCAGCCCCTGCGAGCTGTGCCTGGTCCAGCAAAGATGTTTGCAGAGCCCGTACAAAGTAGGTGGCAGCAGAGAAAAGGGGAATTGTGGTTTGAAGGTGGCAGTTTATGGAGGCACCAGGCAGACCTGGTCCATGTGCCACTCCTCTTGTGCCAAAACCCTAATGGAGATGAAAAAGTCATCAGGAAACTCTGCTTAAGGAAATCTCTACTGGTTTCAGTGAAGACGGAATGGGAGCCCAGGCTGCCCCTGAGGACCATGAAGCCTTGGGACTATTCTTCACCACTCCCCTGCATACCAGCCCCACAACTGCTGCATCCTTAGTGTTAATCCAGAGACATCAGTGGATGTTTTGCATCAGAGCATCCAAACATTCCTCCTTACTGAAGAGACAGATCATGCAGCTGCAGTGGTTTCTCCACCGGATCACTCAAAACCAGGGACTGGCCCTGGCTGGGCAGCTAGTCCCGCATCCCCAACAAAGGAAAAGTGGAGAAGAAATCAGTTTTGAAAATTAAATTAAAAGCAAGACATCACTTTAGCCATGAGCCCACTGTTATCACTATCAGGGCCATTTAGAGCCAGCAGCAGCCACATGGACCAGATCCTGGCTGAAACCACACGGGTGCTGCAGCCCAAACCCACTGGAGCAGCAAACGTTCAAATCCTCCTGGAGCGATGGAGCGGCTCAGACACAGGGATGCTCCGGAGCAGGCGGGTCGGCTGCTGGCTCTGCCGATGGATTTACCGGCTCATGTGCCAGCAGCAATCCTGGTGCAGCCCTCGGAGCCCTGGCCCAGCCCTATGGCGGCGCTGAGCCACGCAGCATTAACCCCCCATTTCACGTGCTTACTGCGATCCACCAGTAAGGGCTGGCTGCACGGGCTTGAACTACCCCGCTTGGTTTAATAAGAAATGTATAAAAATAATAAAAATGGAAACTCATGGATATTATTTGTCAAGTGTGTGCCTAGCAACTCCCTGTTATTTCACATATCGTTCTAGTGGGAACATAAGTAAAACACATTAGCAGTAATTTAAAGTTGCTATGTGCATTGATTATTTATACCCTTACATAAAACTCCAGTCTCTCTGTGCAGCACACCAGCCTTGATAAACTGTGTATGTTAAATCACAATCTCCGAATATGTGGACAGAATCTCCAGGCGAATATTGTAGGGTTTTTTTAATATATATAGAGAGAGATAGATCCACTCTTTGGTAGTGACTTGTTTGGTTCAAGTGCATCTCTAAATCACACTATACATATAAATAATAAATAAGGGAGGCTCATATCCTTAATATTATTCTCATGTCTTATTAAACTAATATTTCAAAAAACTTTTATTTTTCCTTTAGTTGCAGGTCACTGCTAAAGTTTAGAAAAAAAAACCATATTACAATCCAGCTCTGATGCTTCACAGGAAGAATGCAAGAGTCCCTGCTAAAGCACAGGCATGAATGATTATTCTAATTGCCTGGAGATGCCTTCTGAGAGATGGAATAATTAAGTGGTGAGATGATTGAGACCTTCAGCACCTTTGTCTTTGTTCCCCCTTAGGTCCCCCCTCCTTCCAGGCATGGAGAAGAAAAGGACCATTTTCTGAAAGCATGTTTTATTTTTCACTTCATCACCAGGAACATTTTATTTGATTTCTTGCCATGAAAATCTTTCACTGCATCTGGGCGATTCCTTACGGCCCTTTGTGCGCAGCTTTCCTTCCGGAGAGGGGAGCAGCACTACCGACACAGCTCAGGGACCTGGGCATGCTGTGAGACGGGCTATGCCTGCCCGTGCGTGCGTGTGCATCGCGTGTGCATCGTGTGTGCATCGTGTGTGCATTGCATGTGCATCGCAGCATACGGCACGCTCGGCTCCCTGCACACACACAGTGGGTGCCCTCGGCTGCAGCCCACTCTGTGCCCCTATGAGCCGGTGTGTAAGTGCACAACAGTGTTCACCAGCCTTTGGGTGGCACATGCCTTCCCTGTCTGAAAGTTCTTGATTGCTGATCTGTGAAGACCCATGCTGTGTTTGCATGGCACCATCGCCTTGCCAGTAACTGCAATGCTGTGGATAAGCTGATGGCATCACTGAGGATGCTGAAATGGCAAATCTCCAGGCCAGGGCTTTCAAAGAGCCCCCAGTGCTGTGTGCATATGGCAGCAGTGCGGGGCTATCACCATGGGAATGGCTGGGAAGTGACTGGGACGATTGGACAGAGCACGCCAGGAGCAGGAGTGAGAACACCTGCAGGACTCAGAAGGTGATTTCTTGGCTCAGCAAGGCAGCTGGGGAGGCAGGCGATGGTGCTCAGCTGTGGCCGAGCCGGCAGCAGCCACCGTGTGTGCTCGGGAGGTGATGCACGAGCACACCCGCAGGGATGGGCACAGATCTGCCAGTCAGAGCGGGAGTAAACACAATGCATCACAATTTACTGGGAATTAACATCCCCAGCATCTGCTGGAGAAGGGGGTAGTTTGGAGTGATGGTCACCAGGGACCCTGTGGTGGAGGAGCCTGGCATGGCTGTGGGTGAGTCGGGTCCAGGGCTCAGCACATCCTATGCTGGTTGTGGTTGTGCCAGTGCTCGGAAAGGTTTCACAATACAGCACTGGTGGGGTGTTGTTCTCCAGCTGTTTATGTCTCTATGGCAAGGGTAGGTTTGTAGGGAAAGGTAAAACATGGGGAAAGGTTAAGCTGAATGAATGTATTTGGAAAGAATGCCAAAGCTTTGGGGTGTGCAGGTGATGCTGCAGAGCAGGCATGGGATGGCTTGGCTCTATCTGCATCTTATCTAGTGATGAGGTGAGACCGGTGCTGGATGATACCTCGGGGTGTCTCTGTTCTGCTCCCAGTGGGGATCACTCTGCAGGGTGAGAAGGGCTCTGGCTGAGCTGTGGGGGAGGCTCTGGCTGGGCCGCCTCCGTTGGGAAATGCCAGCCCATCAAAGCAAGATGTTTGGTAGGAACGCGCTGCCTTTGACAAAAATTTGTTTTGAAAGAAAAATTGGGGATGTGGGGGGAGGTTTTTCCTGATAAGGTCAAACATTCAGCTTCAACCTTTTCAGAGCAGGACATTTCAATTTTCCACTTCAGCCTGATGTTTCATTTCAATTTTGCACTGAAAATGTAAATAGAATTAAACTTTGGAATTAAATGTTTAAATTTTCCTGAAGCAAGTCATTTCTGCTGACCTGAAATTAGACTTTTCACACAATTTTGTTCCGTGGAAGATTCCAGAATGGTCTCATCATTCAGGAATCAGCTCCTCTGCCAGCCCAGCTATAACTGCTCTCTCAGATGGCGAGGTCTGGCTTTCCATTTTACACTGGCTTATTGCTTGGGAAAAGGGTCTCCTATTTCCCATTGGGCTTGCTATTTTTACTGTAACGTAAGTAACAACGTTTATACTATTATATGATAATATTATCTAGGGATGTATGAGCCCAGTTGAAAAGTAAACCAGGTAGGAGCTTCCAGAAGAAATGGATGCAAACCTGGGTAGTGCTTCAGCCTCGGCTGTCTGCAGCTTGTCAGAGTGATGGTACCGCAGTGCTGATAGTCATTTGCATAACCTTTTAAAAGGAGGTTTGTTTAGTACCGTCCCCCTGCTATAATTGCAGGGTATAGGATGCTGTCCCTGGAAACGGACACATTAACTGCTCTGCTCGCGTGCAGCAGCAGCGCAGCATGAGGTGCACCAACAGGGACCCTGGTCACAAATGATCGGTGGGTGCAGAAGGCAAGATGACAACACAGGGCTGGGGTATCACGATCCCACCTCCTGCGTGTGGGGTTGGGGCAGTTCCAAGGAGCAGTTTCTTCAGTGATAGCAGTGCTGTTACCTGATGATCCCTGAAATCACTTTGCTATGTGTTGTATGCTGACTTTCTCGAGGTGTGGCTCCAGAGTGTGGGCATCACTGTGGGTAATTGCACCCATTACGTGTGTCTCCTGAAGCAGAGCAGTGTGCCGTGTCCTCGCAGTCCTTAGGCTCTCTGCACTGCTCATGACCATTCAATTAAAACTCTCTATTTATTATGGAACCTTCAGAACTCTCCATTAAATCTAAGAAGTTTCTATACTTAGCAGACAGAGCTGATTCTGATAGTCCCAGGATGAAAACCATTAACCCTGTCAGTGTTATCAATTTAAGTACTGTGCTGCAGCTGGACCATGGACCACCATGGCCTCGGTCCTCCACATCCCACTTTGCTCATTCCAGCTTGGCTCTTCCTCATCCACTGAGCACTGTGGACCCCATTCACAAAACCCACTGCTGTTGGGGTGTCCCAGCATCCTTCAGGTTGACAAGCAAAAGGAGCCCGAGGACTCTGCTCCAAACTCTGACACAGAGATCCTCACCCAAGTCACAAACACATGGAGCAGATGAACACGGCTGCTCCGGTGTGTGAGCAAACAGCAGCATCTGGCTGCCTGCTCTCCAAAACCTCATGGGCCAGTGGCCAAGGTGCCAAGCACTCAGGTTCTGTTCCAAAGCAGTGCACAGCTATTGCACTGTGCATGTCTGGTTCACCGGGAACTCGCTGCCAGGGAGTGGGAGAACAGTGGGGAGACTAAAGCAGAAAAGGCTCGGCATTGGAGGAGGGCAAGTCTGGTGGCTGCTCTGCCTGGCTGGGTTTGGAGCATCATTGCCCTGGGTGCTGCCCAGACATGGTAGGGCTCAGTAGCTCCTGCAGCCACCATGGATGCTGGGGTGCTGTGGTAAACAGTGCTTTGGAAAGTGAGGCAGGAAGGGGGGACGGAGCTGGTGGGAGCCCTGTGCCATGCAGAGGGACCCCCATGGCTCAGTCTCAGTGCAGAGGCTGCTGACATATCAGCAGTTTGCATATGAAAAGGATCTTACAGTTTTGTTCTGGATAATAACAAGTTGCTTCCCTGGCTGGGATCCCCAAGGGCACAGGAGTTGCCTTTCCTGATCTTCTGTGAGGTTTCACACCCATAAAATCTTGATGCAGGGCAAGAAACGGACAGTGCCCATAGCCCCTTTCCTGGGGAGCTGGGGGTCACTCCAGGGTACTGCTCAGACCCCCTCACCTCATCCTTCTCCAGCACAGCCACTTGGTCCGAGCAGGATCACACATCTGAAGCACTAAGCGCTGCTTTTTCGGCTCCCCGGGTGCTGTCCCCCTCCCCAGCCTGCGCGGCTGTCGGCGCAGTGACATGAGAACAATACTTTATGTAAATAACTTCCAAGCGGAGTTACTCATTATTAATGCAGACAGTTCTGAAGGCGAAAGCAAACAGCATTTGGCAGCAAGAACTTTTAATGAGAATGTCATTAAGGAATTCAGACTGCGAACCACAGAGTGATTCCTGGTGCACCCGGCTGACTCCTCTGCCTTCCCGTTCCTTTCCTGTCCACTAAACATAAAAATGTCATTTGTTTTTATAACCCCAGAATCCAGGCTTTCTCTCTCGCCTTTTATTAACCAATTTATTAGCAGGACAAGAGCAGCCAGCTGGAGTTGGAGGGCAGCGCCCTATGAACCCTCTTTTTGCAAGCGCCCTAATTATTTATTGCTATCAAACATCAGCGTTTCTATAAATTAAACCTTCTCTTCCCAATGCTGCCCCGTGGGTTTAAATCAATACCATGCATCTCACATAATACGCGATTATTAATAAGCAATGGTTTGAGATCATTCTGCATAACATTACTCCTTAGTCTGGTGGGTATTAAAGCAAGGGGGAGTAAGAGGGGGAGAGGCAGAGCAAGCCCCAGCATGGGGGACATGCCAGCCTAAAGCCACAGTTCCTTGGGACCAATTCCAATCCCAATTCCTTGGGATTGGAAATGGTCAGAGAACAGCATGTCTGGGCTATGGAACATACCAGCACTCCAAAATGCATTTTCCTCTTCAATTGGAACAAACCTTAAATATTCACCATAAACAGGGAAAAAAGCACCCCAATTTTAATTTAGAAGCATCTGAGCTGCCTTCTTGATAATATCAAATTGTTTCATTATGTATAAAAAATGTACTATCAAATACAACATGTTATATATTATAATCCTAAATATTTAATATTATATGCAATTTTAAGCCAGAGTAATTCAAGTAAGAGCAGTGAGTGTGTTTGGTTTTAATATTTTACCTTATCAAATCAAAATTTTCAACCAAATATAAAAAGGAAAAAAAATTGTTTAATCTTTCTCCCATCAAAGGTGTCATCAAAACTGACATCCCCATGAGTATTTCCATTTCAATGGAAATGCTTTCCTTGATAGAAAACTGTTCTCCTTACAGAAAAGAAAAAGAAAACCCAAGTGTTGCTGCTGGGTGCAGCTTCAGAGGAGCTCTGGGGTGACCCAGCCCAGGATTCGGGGTGCAGTGGGGTTCAACCACAACTTCTGTGCTGTTCTTTGCACCAAACACAGGTAGTTTTTACCTGCAGGGAATTGCAGGGACAGCAAACACAGGCAGAGTTCATGGGGGACAGGATGAGATGGGACAGCTTGGGATGCTCCGGGGGGATCCAAGGGTGGGAAAACCCATGGTCTGACTCAGTGCTGGCAACAGGAACCAGTGTGTGCTCCTGCTTCTTCCTCCTTTGCTGCTGTTAGATTTAATAGTTCACATAATAAGCATAAATATCATTCCGGTGTCATTCCCGTTAGGATGTGGCTCAAACGCTGGCGATAGAGGAGGTTGGAGCTGGGCAGGTATTAGCCATAAGCATACAGTCATATTTCACCCTTTCTATTTGCTGCTGATTGCAACTTTCCCAAGTGCGGGAATGGCCCCAGATTCCCTCCCTCCCTGCTGTGAATCCTTCCAGGGTTTGCTTTGTCTCTCCTCGAAGAGCTGGTTTTGCTTTTGCCTCTCAACTGGACTGTTACAGAGAGATCGAAATGCAAAATGTTTTAAGCAATGGTGCAGATGACCTCCAGAAAATGATAAATCCTCAAAGTTGGCTGTTTCTGCATTGTCAGAGCTGCAGTACTGTGGGTTGTGTTTCTGCTGGTACTTTTCTGGTGGTCCTCAAAAAGAAACATCTCATTTGCTCAACAAACCACCAGCCTGGCACAGAGCAGGCAGCTTTATGGCTTCCCCAGATAGCTTTGTGAAATGATAATCAGTCACAAGACGGCTTTTCATTAGGACTGGTCACAATTTTTAGATGAACTTCATCTTGCCCAACAAGACATCCTTTTTGTCACATCTCTGGATGTCACATCTGTGGTTTAATGGAGATCTTTGAGCTGAGATTTCTGCGCGGAGCAGGAAGGGAGGGGGACCTTTCTGAATGGTGCTGGGATGGGATGGGGATCTGCGGCCATCGGGGCAGGTCGGAGCGGGGGTCTTGGAGGGGTTTGGGCGGTCTGAAAGGGGACTGGGAGGGGTCTGAAGGGGGAGTCAAGGGATTTGAGGGTCGGAGGGTGTCTGGTGAGCCCGGGGGGCATCGGCGGGGTCTCGGGGAGAGTCTGAGGGGTCTAGAGGGGTGTCTGAGATATCTCGGGGGGTCTGAGGGGTCTGGGGAGTCCTGGGGGGGGTGTCGGGGGGTTCCTGGGTACCGCAGCCCCTGAGCACCGGACCCGCAGCGCCGGCGGCGGCCCTCGACAGCACCCCCTGGTGGCCACTGCCCGCCACACGCGGGACAGGGGGACAGCGGGACACGGGGACAAGACGGGGCGGGGGCACGGGGAGTGGGTGACCGGCACCGCAATTCCCTGTTTCCCCCTTTTTCCACCTCCTGTCTCTCCTCCTCCTTCTCTTCCGCTCCCCCTGTCCTGTTCTCTCCACTCTCCCATCACTCAGGTTAATTATCGGCCGTTTACTCCCGGGAGCGGCGGGCTCTGCCCAGCCGCTGCCTGGGATGCTGCCAGCGCTTCCCTATGCCCGTCCTGTGAGTCCCATCTGCGGTAGGATGAGGCCGAAGAGGAAAGTGCTGCTTCGAAGCAGGCAGAGATTCAGCCCCTGGAAGGAGCTGAGCAGTCTTTTCAAGGACATCTTATTTATTAGCATAAATACTCCATGCAAATAGAAATGGAGCCTCTACAGCTCTGCTACAAGAGTTGTTCTCTCCGGCACAACGCGTGGCACGATTAGTGTTTGGGAACAGCCCTGCATTCAGAGAGCAGCTGAAAAAAACAACTTTTTCTTGTTAAAAATAATTATATCTTGTCAAGTTCGGTGGCATCTGCAAAATATCTGTTAATCTAAATTATATGATACTTCAAGAGCAGAGCTGGGAGCTGTACTGATGATGGGGTTTTTTTATCCTCACACTTTCAGAA